>NW_026871484.1:0-130835 GCF_028564815.1 Eubalaena glacialis
CTGCTCAGTGAACTGGACTCAACAGCCCCTATTCACCGCCCAAGAATATATCTGACGAGTAAGAGTCTTAAAACCTATGTATTGATCTCTCTCTGGAAGTGCATCAAGAGGGTGTAAAGCGGCATAAACACAGCAGTGAAAAGCAGCTAAACCCCATTATAAAAATAGATTACTTAAAAAAAACCCCATAAAACAAAGACAGTGAAAGAGAGAGAAATTCTTACAAAATCCGTTCAGGGGCTCTGATGCAACCTGGATTGACCATATCTAGACCCACAGTGGATGAGACATGAGGCTGGACACTCTTGGGGCTGAGAGGATTGGTGAGCTTGGGTGAGCAAACGCAGACCCTTTAAAGTCCTACTGCGTGGTACCCATGCCGTGGGTCCCAAATCTCCAGGTTCAAGGGCATCTTCCTACATCGAAAACATGCGTGGGAAACCCAGAAGATGGTACACCGTGTGATCGGGAAAGGGTTCTCAAACGCACCTCATTTCTCCTCTCCTTGTGCTCGGGTTCGCCATTCCAGCCGCTCTACTAACAATCTCCCTACTTGGAGAATCTGCACCTTTAACCTCCTGTTTCGGACAGGTCGCAATTTGGCCTGAGGATGAACGGGAAGACGGGGAACCAATGAGAGACTAGCTCTAGGTGTTGGGACAGGCACAGGTCACTCTATTTTCCCATCAGGAAGAAGAATGAACCACAGGCTCAGCCTGCCCCCCGGAACCAGAATACGGCCTGAAGCAATCCTGCGCTTTGGCGGCCAGCTCCCAAAAAAGCGAGTTGACAAATGGAGCTCAGGGGCACTGCAACTCACAAACCTGCAGAGTTATAAATGATAACTCTCGTCCACAAATATATTGAGGGAAGGCAACGAAGAGGATTTGAAAGCAAGGCAGAATTGCAGGAAACAGGTTTCAGGAGGCAGAGTCGACTCGCCTTGAAAGCACATGAAAAGCGGCAAAGCGTTGACAATGATGCCCTTGGCCAAAAGGGGCGTATGCGTTTTTTCCTGAATATATTCAGGAAAAAACGCATACGCCCCTTTTGGCCAACCAGGCAAGCCCGAAAGGCAAATCAGCGCTACAAAGAAGTCTCGCTTGCCATCGGTCAAAAGGGCCATGCTGAAAAAAGTGTAAAAACCAGAAATGCAGGACAGGCCATGGAGACATGGGAGCCTTGCTACGCTGATGGGCGGGCTGTAAATTGCCAGCAGCCACTCTGGAGAAGTGTACGGTGTGTCCTGAAACATGTAATAAGCACAGCTTAGAGAGCATAGGGCACTTCCACTCATGGGCGTATAAATCGGGAAACCTAAAAATCAACAAGACACAGGCACCCCAAAGTTTAGGGCTGCTCTGTTTCCAAGAACCTCCACTTCGGTACACCTTCAATATCCCAGGAAAGCGAAAAATGGATAAAGAAGTTGTGGTACTTAGGCACAATGGAATATCACTCAGCCATGAAATCAATGTCATAAGGCTAGTAGCAGCAGGATGAGTGGATTTAGGTACGATGACTCTCAGTGAAATAAGTCACAGAGAAAAAGACACTTATCCTAAGATATCACTTATAGAGGGAATGTCAAAATCGCTACACTTGAACTGAATTACAAAACAGAACAGAGTCACACATTTAGAAAACACACTATGGCTGCTTAACGGGAAAGGTGAGGTGGGGTGATGCATAAAACAAGGGTTTGAAATTAGCTCAGATACCGTTCCACAAGCCAAATATGTAATAGACAAGACCTACTCCCTGCTCAGTGAACTGGACTCAACAGCCCCTATTCACCGCCCAAGAATATATCTGACGAGTAAGAGTCTTAAAACCTATGTATTGATCTCTCTCTGGAAGTGCATCAAGAGGGTGTAAAGCGGCATAAACACAGCAGTGAAAAGCAGCTAAACCCCATTATAAAAATAGATTACTTAAAAAAAACCCCATAAAACAAAGACAGTGAAAGAGAGAGAAATTCTTACAAAATCCGTTCAGGGGCTCTGATGCAACCTGGATTGACCATATCTAGACCCACAGCTGGATGAGACATGAGGCTGGACACTCTTGGGGCTGAGAGGATTGGTGAGCTTGGGTGAGCAAACGCAGACCCTTTAAAGTCCTACTGCGTGGTACCCATGCCGTGGGTCCCAAATCTCCAGGTTCAAGGGCATCTTCCTACATCGAAAACATGCGTGGGAAACCCAGAAGATGGTACACCGTGTGATCGGGAAAGGGTTCTCAAACGCACCTCATTTCTCCTCTCCTTGTGCTCGGGTTCGCCATTCCAGCCGCTCTACTAACAATCTCCCTACTTGGAGAATCTGCACCTTTAACCTCCTGTTTCGGACAGGTCGCAATTTGGCCTGAGGATGAACGGGAAGACGGGGAACCAATGAGAGACTAGCTCTAGGTGTTGGGACAGGCACAGGTCACTCTATTTTCCCATCAGGAAGAAGAATGAACCACAGGCTCAGCCTGCCCCCCGGAACCAGAATACGGCCTGAAGCAATCCTGCGCTTTGGCGGCCAGCTCCCAAAAAAGCGAGTTGACAAATGGAGCTCAGGGGCACTGCAACTCACAAACCTGCAGAGTTATAAATGATAACTCTCGTCCACAAATATATTGAGGGAAGGCAACGAAGAGGATTTGAAAGCAAGGCAGAATTGCAGGAAACAGGTTTCAGGAGGCAGAGTCGACTCGCCTTGAAAGCACATGAAAAGCGGCAAAGCGTTGACAATGATGCCCTTGGCCAAAAGGGGCGTATGCGTTTTTTCCTGAATATATTCAGGAAAAAACGCATACGCCCCTTTTGGCCAACCAGGCAAGCCCGAAAGGCAAATCAGCGCTACAAAGAAGTCTCGCTTGCCATCGGTCAAAAGGGCCATGCTGAAAAAAGTGTAAAAACCAGAAATGCAGGACAGGCCATGGAGACATGGGAGCCTTGCTACGCTGATGGGCGGGCTGTAAATTGCCAGCAGCCACTCTGGAGAAGTGTACGGTGTGTCCTGAAACATGTAATAAGCACAGCTTAGAGAGCATAGGGCACTTCCACTCATGGGCGTATAAATCGGGAAACCTAAAAATCAACAAGACACAGGCACCCCAAAGTTTAGGGCTGCTCTGTTTCCAAGAACCTCCACTTCGGTACACCTTCAATATCCCAGGAAAGCGAAAAATGGATAAAGAAGTTGTGGTACTTAGGCACAATGGAATATCACTCAGCCATGAAATCAATGTCATAAGGCTAGTAGCAGCAGGATGAGTGGATTTAGGTACGATGACTCTCAGTGAAATAAGTCACAGAGAAAAAGACACTTATCCTAAGATATCACTTATAGAGGGAATGTCAAAATCGCTACACTTGAACTGAATTACAAAACAGAACAGAGTCACACATTTAGAAAACACACTATGGCTGCTTAACGGGAAAGGTGAGGTGGGGTGATGCATAAAACAAGGGTTTGAAATTAGCTCAGATACCGTTCCACAAGCCAAATATGTAATAGACAAGACCTACTCCCTGCTCAGTGAACTGGACTCAACAGCCCCTATTCACCGCCCAAGAATATATCTGACGAGTAAGAGTCTTAAAACCTATGTATTGATCTCTCTCTGGAAGTGCATCAAGAGGGTGTAAAGCGGCATAAACACAGCAGTGAAAAGCAGCTAAACCCCATTATAAAAATAGATTACTTAAAAAAAACCCCATAAAACAAAGACAGTGAAAGAGAGAGAAATTCTTACAAAATCCGTTCAGGGGCTCTGATGCAACCTGGATTGACCATATCTAGACCCACAGCTGGATGAGACATGAGGCTGGACACTCTTGGGGCTGAGAGGATTGGTGAGCTTGGGTGAGCAAACGCAGACCCTTTAAAGTCCTACTGCGTGGTACCCATGCCGTGGGTCCCAAATCTCCAGGTTCAAGGGCATCTTCCTACATCGAAAACATGCGTGGGAAACCCAGAAGATGGTACACCGTGTGATCGGGAAAGGGTTCTCAAACGCACCTCATTTCTCCTCTCCTTGTGCTCGGGTTCGCCATTCCAGCCGCTCTACTAACAATCTCCCTACTTGGAGAATCTGCACCTTTAACCTCCTGTTTCGGACAGGTCGCAATTTGGCCTGAGGATGAACGGGAAGACGGGGAACCAATGAGAGACTAGCTCTAGGTGTTGGGACAGGCACAGGTCACTCTATTTTCCCATCAGGAAGAAGAATGAACCACAGGCTCAGCCTGCCCCCCGGAACCAGAATACGGCCTGAAGCAATCCTGCGCTTTGGCGGCCAGCTCCCAAAAAAGCGAGTTGACAAATGGAGCTCAGGGGCACTGCAATTCACAAACCTGCAGAGTTATAAATGATAACTCTCGTCCACAAATATATTGAGGGAAGGCAACGAAGAGGATTTGAAAGCAAGGCAGAATTGCAGGAAACAGGTTTCAGGAGGCAGAGTCGACTCGCCTTGAAAGCACATGAAAAGCGGCAAAGCGTTGACAATGATGCCCTTGGCCAAAAGGGGCGTATGCGTTTTTTCCTGAATATATTCAGGAAAAAACGCATACGCCCCTTTTGGCCAACCAGGCAAGCCCGAAAGGCAAATCAGCGCTACAAAGAAGTCTCGCTTGCCATCGGTCAAAAGGGCCATGCTGAAAAAAGTGTAAAAACCAGAAATGCAGGACAGGCCATGGAGACATGGGAGCCTTGCTACGCTGATGGGCGGGCTGTAAATTGCCAGCAGCCACTCTGGAGAAGTGTACGGTGTGTCCTGAAACATGTAATAAGCACAGCTTAGAGAGCATAGGGCACTTCCACTCATGGGCGTATAAATCGGGAAACCTAAAAATCAACAAGACACAGGCACCCCAAAGTTTAGGGCTGCTCTGTTTCCAAGAACCTCCACTTCGCTACACCTTCAATATCCCAGGAAAGCGAAAAATGGATAAAGAAGTTGTGGTACTTAGGCACAATGGAATATCACTCAGCCATGAAATCAATGTCATAAGGCTAGTAGCAGCAGGATGAGTGGATTTAGGTACGATGACTCTCAGTGAAATAAGTCACAGAGAAAAAGACACTTATCCTAAGATATCACTTATAGAGGGAATGTCAAAATCGCTACACTTGAACTGAATTACAAAACAGAACAGAGTCACACATTTAGAAAACACACTATGGCTGCTTAACGGGAAAGGTGAGGTGGGGTGATGCATAAAACAAGGGTTTGAAATTAGCTCAGATACCGTTCCACAAGCCAAATATGTAATAGACAAGACCTACTCCCTGCTCAGTGAACTGGACTCAACAGCCCCTATTCACCGCCCAAGAATATATCTGACGAGTAAGAGTCTTGAAACCTATGTATTGATCTCTCTCTGGAAGTGCATCAAGAGGGTGTAAAGCGGCATAAACACAGCAGTGAAAAGCAGCTAAACCCCATTATAAAAATAGATTACTTAAAAAAAACCCCATAAAACAAAGACAGTGAAAGAGAGAGAAATTCTTACAAAATCCGTTCAGGGGCTCTGATGCAACCTGGATTGACCATATCTAGACCCACAGCTGGATGAGACATGAGGCTGGACACTCTTGGGGCTGAGAGGATTGGTGAGCTTGGGTGAGCAAACGCAGACCCTTTAAAGTCCTACTGCGTGGTACCCATGCCGTGGGTCCCAAATCTCCAGGTTCAAGGGCATCTTCCTACATCGAAAACATGCGTGGGAAACCCAGAAGATGGTACACCGTGTGATCGGGAAAGGGTTCTCAAACGCACCTCATTTCTCCTCTCCTTGTGCTCGGGTTCGCCATTCCAGCCGCTCTACTAACAATCTCCCTACTTGGAGAATCTGCACCTTTAACCTCCTGTTTCGGACAGGTCGCAATTTGGCCTGAGGATGAACGGGAAGACGGGGAACCAATGAGAGACTAGCTCTAGGTGTTGGGACAGGCACAGGTCACTCTATTTTCCCATCAGGAAGAAGAATGAACCACAGGCTCAGCCTGCCCCCCGGAACCAGAATACGGCCTGAAGCAATCCTGCGCTTTGGCGGCCAGCTCCCAAAAAAGCGAGTTGACAAATGGAGCTCAGGGGCACTGCAACTCACAAACCTGCAGAGTTATAAATGATAACTCTCGTCCACAAATATATTGAGGGAAGGCAACGAAGAGGATTTGAAAGCAAGGCAGAATTGCAGGAAACAGGTTTCAGGAGGCAGAGTCGACTCGCCTTGAAAGCACATGAAAAGCGGCAAAGCGTTGACAATGATGCCCTTGGCCAAAAGGGCGTATGCGTTTTTTCCTGAATATATTCAGGAAAAAACGCATACGCCCCTTTTGGCCAACCAGGCAAGCCCGAAAGGCAAATCAGCGCTACAAAGAAGTCTCGCTTGCCATCGGTCAAAAGGGCCATGCTGAAAAAAGTGTAAAAACCAGAAATGCAGGACAGGCCATGGAGACATGGGAGCCTTGCTACGCTGATGGGCGGGCTGTAAATTGCCAGCAGCCACTCTGGAGAAGTGTACGGTGTGTCCTGAAACATGTAATAAGCACAGCTTAGAGAGCATAGGGCACTTCCACTCATGGGCGTATAAATCGGGAAACCTAAAAATCAACAAGACACAGGCACCCCAAAGTTTAGGGCTGCTCTGTTTCCAAGAACCTCCACTTCGGTACACCTTCAATATCCCAGGAAAGCGAAAAATGGATAAAGAAGTTGTGGTACTTAGGCACAATGGAATATCACTCAGCCATGAAATCAATGTCATAAGGCTAGTAGCAGCAGGATGAGTGGATTTAGGTACGATGACTCTCAGTGAAATAAGTCACAGAGAAAAAGACACTTATCCTAAGATATCACTTATAGAGGGAATGTCAAAATCGCTACACTTGAACTGAATTACAAAACAGAACAGAGTCACACATTTAGAAAACACACTATGGCTGCTTAACGGGAAAGGTGAGGTGGGGTGATGCATAAAACAAGAGTTTGAAATTAGCTCAGATACCGTTCCACAAGCCAAATATGTAATAGACAAGACCTACTCCCTGCTCAGTGAACTGGACTCAACAGCCCCTATTCACCGCCCAAGAATATATCTGACGAGTAAGAGTCTTAAAACCTATGTATTGATCTCTCTCTGGAAGTGCATCAAGAGGGTGTAAAGCGGCATAAACACAGCAGTGAAAAGCAGCTAAACCCCATTATAAAAATAGATTACTTAAAAAAAACCCCATAAAACAAAGACAGTGAAAGAGAGAGAAATTCTTACAAAATCCGTTCAGGGGCTCTGATGCAACCTGGATTGACCATATCTAGACCCACAGCTGGATGAGACATGAGGCTGGACACTCTTGGGGCTGAGAGGATTGGTGAGCTTGGGTGAGCAAACGCAGACCCTTTAAAGTCCTACTGCGTGGTACCCATGCCGTGGGTCCCAAATCTCCAGGTTCAAGGGCATCTTCCTACATCGAAAACATGCGTGGGAAACCCAGAAGATGGTACACCGTGTGATCGGGAAAGGGTTCTCAAACGCACCTCATTTCTCCTCTCCTTGTGCTCGGGTTCGCCATTCCAGCCGCTCTACTAACAATCTCCCTACTTGGAGAATCTGCACCTTTAACCTCCTGTTTCGGACAGGTCGCAATTTGGCCTGAGGATGAACGGGAAGACGGGGAACCAATGAGAGACTAGCTCTAGGTGTTGGGACAGGCACAGGTCACTCTATTTTCCCATCAGGAAGAAGAATGAACCACAGGCTCAGCCTGCCCCCCGGAACCAGAATACGGCCTGAAGCAATCCTGCGCTTTGGCGGCCAGCTCCTAAAAAAGCGAGTTGACAAATGGAGCTCAGGGGCACTGCAATTCACAAACCTGCAGAGTTATAAATGATAACTCTCGTCCACAAATATATTGAGGGAAGGCAACGAAGAGGATTTGAAAGCAAGGCAGAATTGCAGGAAACAGGTTTCAGGAGGCAGAGTCGACTCGCCTTGAAAGCACATGAAAAGCGGCAAAGCGTTGACAATGATGCCCTTGGCCAAAAGGGGCGTATGCGTTTTTTCCTGAATATATTCAGGAAAAAACGCATACGCCCCTTTTGGCCAACCAGGCAAGCCCGAAAGGCAAATCAGCGCTACAAAGAAGTCTCGCTTGCCATCGGTCAAAAGGGCCATGCTGAAAAAAGTGTAAAAACCAGAAATGCAGGACAGGCCATGGAGACATGGGAGCCTTGCTACGCTGATGGGCGGGCTGTAAATTGCCAGCAGCCACTCTGGAGAAGTGTACGGTGTGTCCTGAAACATGTAATAAGCACAGCTTAGAGAGCATAGGGCACTTCCACTCATGGGCGTATAAATCGGGAAACCTAAAAATCAACAAGACACAGGCACCCCAAAGTTTAGGGCTGCTCTGTTTCCAAGAACCTCCACTTCGGTACACCTTCAATATCCCAGGAAAGCGAAAAATGGATAAAGAAGTTGTGGTACTTAGGCACAATGGAATATCACTCAGCCATGAAATCAATGTCATAAGGCTAGTAGCAGCAGGATGAGTGGATTTAGGTACGATGACTCTCAGTGAAATAAGTCACAGAGAAAAAGACACTTATCCTAAGATATCACTTATAGAGGGAATGTCAAAATCGCTACACTTGAACTGAATTACAAAACAGAACAGAGTCACACATTTAGAAAACACACTATGGCTGCTTAACGGGAAAGGTGAGGTGGGGTGATGCATAAAACAAGGGTTTGAAATTAGCTCAGATACCGTTCCACAAGCCAAATATGTAATAGACAAGACCTACTCCCTGCTCAGTGAACTGGACTCAACAGCCCCTATTCACCGCCCAAGAATATATCTGACGAGTAAGAGTCTTAAAACCTATGTATTGATCTCTCTCTGGAAGTGCATCAAGAGGGTGTAAAGCGGCATAAACACAGCAGTGAAAAGCAGCTAAACCCCATTATAAAAATAGATTACTTAAAAAAAACCCCATAAAACAAAGACAGTGAAAGAGAGAGAAATTCTTACAAAATCCGTTCAGGGGCTCTGATGCAACCTGGATTGACCATATCTAGACCCACAGCTGGATGAGACATGAGGCTGGACACTCTTGGGGCTGAGAGGATTGGTGAGCTTGGGTGAGCAAACGCAGACCCTTTAAAGTCCTACTGCGTGGTACCCATGCCGTGGGTCCCAAATCTCCAGGTTCAAGGGCATCTTCCTACATCGAAAACATGCGTGGGAAACCCAGAAGATGGTACACCGTGTGATCGGGAAAGGGTTCTCAAACGCACCTCATTTCTCCTCTCCTTGTGCTCGGGTTCGCCATTCCAGCCGCTCTACTAACAATCTCCCTACTTGGAGAATCTGCACCTTTAACCTCCTGTTTCGGACAGGTCGCAATTTGGCCTGAGGATGAACGGGAAGACGGGGAACCAATGAGAGACTAGCTCTAGGTGTTGGGACAGGCACAGGTCACTCTATTTTCCCATCAGGAAGAAGAATGAGCCACAGGCTCAGCCTGCCCCCCGGAACCAGAATACGGCCTGAAGCAATCCTGCGCTTTGGCGGCCAGCTCCCAAAAAAGCGAGTTGACAAATGGAGCTCAGGGGCACTGCAACTCACAAACCTGCAGAGTTATAAATGATAACTCTCGTCCACAAATATATTGAGGGAAGGCAACGAAGAGGATTTGAAAGCAAGGCAGAATTGCAGGAAACAGGTTTCAGGAGGCAGACTCGACTCGCCTTGAAAGCACATGAAAAGCGGCAAAGCGTTGACAATGATGCCCTTGGCCAAAAGGGGCGTATGCGTTTTTTCCTGAATATATTCAGGAAAAAACGCATACGCCCCTTTTGGCCAACCAGGCAAGCCCGAAAGGCAAATCAGCGCTACAAAGAAGTCTCGCTTGCCATCGGTCAAAAGGGCCATGCTGAAAAAAGTGTAAAAACCAGAAATGCAGGACAGGCCATGGAGACATGGGAGCCTTGCTACGCTGATGGGCGGGCTGTAAATTGCCAGCAGCCACTCTGGAGAAGTGTACGGTGTGTCCTGAAACATGTAATAAGCACAGCTTAGAGAGCATAGGGCACTTCCACTCATGGGCGTATAAATCGGGAAACCTAAAAATCAACAAGACACAGGCACCCCAAAGTTTAGGGCTGCTCTGTTTCCAAGAACCTCCACTTCGGTACACCTTCAATATCCCAGGAAAGCGAAAAATGGATAAAGAAGTTGTGGTACTTAGGCACAATGGAATATCACTCAGCCATGAAATCAATGTCATAAGGCTAGTAGCAGCAGGATGAGTGGATTTAGGTACGATGACTCTCAGTGAAATAAGTCACAGAGAAAAAGACACTTATCCTAAGATATCACTTATAGAGGGAATGTCAAAATCGCTACACTTGAACTGAATTACAAAACAGAACAGAGTCACACATTTAGAAAACACACTATGGCTGCTTAACGGGAAAGGTGAGGTGGGGTGATGCATAAAACAAGGGTTTGAAATTAGCTCAGATACCGTTCCACAAGCCAAATATGTAATAGACAAGACCTACTCCCTGCTCAGTGAACTGGACTCAACAGCCCCTATTCACCGCCCAAGAATATATCTGACGAGTAAGAGTCTTAAAACCTATGTATTGATCTCTCTCTGGAAGTGCATCAAGAGGGTGTAAAGCGGCATAAACACAGCAGTGAAAAGCAGCTAAACCCCATTATAAAAATAGATTACTTAAAAAAAACCCCATAAAACAAAGACAGTGAAAGAGAGAGAAATTCTTACAAAATCCGTTCAGGGGCTCTGATGCAACCTGGATTGACCATATCTAGACCCACAGCTGGATGAGACATGAGGCTGGACACTCTTGGGGCTGAGAGGATTGGTGAGCTTGGGTGAGCAAACGCAGACCCTTTAAAGTCCTACTGCGTGGTACCCATGCCGTGGGTCCCAAATCTCCAGGTTCAAGGGCATCTTCCTACATCGAAAACATGCGTGGGAAACCCAGAAGATGGTACACCGTGTGATCGGGAAAGGGTTCTCAAACGCACCTCATTTCTCCTCTCCTTGTGCTCGGGTTCGCCATTCCAGCCGCTCTACTAACAATCTCCCTACTTGGAGAATCTGCACCTTTAACCTCCTGTTTCGGACAGGTCGCAATTTGGCCTGAGGATGAACGGGAAGACGGGGAACCAATGAGAGACTAGCTCTAGGTGTTGGGACAGGCACAGGTCACTCTATTTTCCCATCAGGAAGAAGAATGAGCCACAGGCTCAGCCTGCCCCCCGGAACCAGAATACGGCCTGAAGCAATCCTGCGCTTTGGCGGCCAGCTCCCAAAAAAGCGAGTTGACAAATGGAGCTCAGGGGCACTGCAACTCACAAACCTGCAGAGTTATAAATGATAACTCTCGTCCACAAATATATTGAGGGAAGGCAACGAAGAGGATTTGAAAGCAAGGCAGAATTGCAGGAAACAGGTTTCAGGAGGCAGACTCGACTCGCCTTGAAAGCACATGAAAAGCGGCAAAGCGTTGACAATGATGCCCTTGGCCAAAAGGGGCGTATGCGTTTTTTCCTGAATATATTCAGGAAAAAACGCATACGCCCCTTTTGGCCAACCAGGCAAGCCCGAAAGGCAAATCAGCGCTACAAAGAAGTCTCGCTTGCCATCGGTCAAAAGGGCCATGCTGAAAAAAGTGTAAAAACCAGAAATGCAGGACAGGCCATGGAGACATGGGAGCCTTGCTACGCTGATGGGCGGGCTGTAAATTGCCAGCAGCCACTCTGGAGAAGTGTACGGTGTGTCCTGAAACATGTAATAAGCACAGCTTAGAGAGCATAGGGCACTTCCACTCATGGGCGTATAAATCGGGAAACCTAAAAATCAACAAGACACAGGCACCCCAAAGTTTAGGGCTGCTCTGTTTCCAAGAACCTCCACTTCGGTACACCTTCAATATCCCAGGAAAGCGAAAAATGGATAAAGAAGTTGTGGTACTTAGGCACAATGGAATATCACTCAGCCATGAAATCAATGTCATAAGGCTAGTAGCAGCAGGATGAGTGGATTTAGGTACGATGACTCTCAGTGAAATAAGTCACAGAGAAAAAGACACTTATCCTAAGATATCACTTATAGAGGGAATGTCAAAATCGCTACACTTGAACTGAATTACAAAACAGAACAGAGTCACACATTTAGAAAACACACTATGGCTGCTTAACGGGAAAGGTGAGGTGGGGTGATGCATAAAACAAGGGTTTGAAATTAGCTCAGATACCGTTCCACAAGCCAAATATGTAATAGACAAGACCTACTCCCTGCTCAGTGAACTGGACTCAACAGCCCCTATTCACCGCCCAAGAATATATCTGACGAGTAAGAGTCTTAAAACCTATGTATTGATCTCTCTCTGGAAGTGCATCAAGAGGGTGTAAAGCGGCATAAACACAGCAGTGAAAAGCAGCTAAACCCCATTATAAAAATAGATTACTTAAAAAAAACCCCATAAAACAAAGACAGTGAAAGAGAGAGAAATTCTTACAAAATCCGTTCAGGGGCTCTGATGCAACCTGGATTGACCATATCTAGACCCACAGCTGGATGAGACATGAGGCTGGACACTCTTGGGGCTGAGAGGATTGGTGAGCTTGGGTGAGCAAACGCAGACCCTTTAAAGTCCTACTGCGTGGTACCCATGCCGTGGGTCCCAAATCTCCAGGTTCAAGGGCATCTTCCTACATCGAAAACATGCGTGGGAAACCCAGAAGATGGTACACCGTGTGATCGGGAAAGGGTTCTCAAACGCACCTCATTTCTCCTCTCCTTGTGCTCGGGTTCGCCATTCCAGCCGCTCTACTAACAATCTCCCTACTTGGAGAATCTGCACCTTTAACCTCCTGTTTCGGACAGGTCGCAATTTGGCCTGAGGATGAACGGGAAGACGGGGAACCAATGAGAGACTAGCTCTAGGTGTTGGGACAGGCACAGGTCACTCTATTTTCCCATCAGGAAGAAGAATGAACCACAGGCTCAGCCTGCCCCCCGGAACCAGAATACGGCCTGAAGCAATCCTGCGCTTTGGCGGCCAGCTCCCAAAAAAGCGAGTTGACAAATGGAGCTCAGGGGCACTGCAACTCACAAACCTGCAGAGTTATAAATGATAACTCTCGTCCACAAATATATTGAGGGAAGGCAACGAAGAGGATTTGAAAGCAAGGCAGAATTGCAGGAAACAGGTTTCAGGAGGCAGAGTCGACTCGCCTTGAAAGCACATGAAAAGCGGCAAAGCGTTGACAATGATGCCCTTGGCCAAAAGGGGCGTATGCGTTTTTTCCTGAATATATTCAGGAAAAAACGCATACGCCCCTTTTGGCCAACCAGGCAAGCCCGAAAGGCAAATCAGCGCTACAAAGAAGTCTCGCTTGCCATCGGTCAAAAGGGCCATGCTGAAAAAAGTGTAAAAACCAGAAATGCAGGACAGGCCATGGAGACATGGGAGCCTTGCTACGCTGATGGGCGGGCTGTAAATTGCCAGCAGCCACTCTGGAGAAGTGTACGGTGTGTCCTGAAACATGTAATAAGCACAGCTTAGAGAGCATAGGGCACTTCCACTCATGGGCGTATAAATCGGGAAACCTAAAAATCAACAAGACACAGGCACCCCAAAGTTTAGGGCTGCTCTGTTTCCAAGAACCTCCACTTCGGTACACCTTCAATATCCCAGGAAAGCGAAAAATGGATAAAGAAGTTGTGGTACTTAGGCACAATGGAATATCACTCAGCCATGAAATCAATGTCATAAGGCTAGTAGCAGCAGGATGAGTGGATTTAGGTACGATGACTCTCAGTGAAATAAGTCACAGAGAAAAAGACACTTATCCTAAGATATCACTTATAGAGGGAATGTCAAAATCGCTACACTTGAACTGAATTACAAAACAGAACAGAGTCACACATTTAGAAAACACACTATGGCTGCTTAACGGGAAAGGTGAGGTGGGGTGATGCATAAAACAAGGGTTTGAAATTAGCTCAGATACCGTTCCACAAGCCAAATATGTAATAGACAAGACCTACTCCCTGCTCAGTGAACTGGACTCAACAGCCCCTATTCACCGCCCAAGAATATATCTGACTAGTAAGAGTCTTAAAACCTAGGTATTGATCTCTCTCTGGAAGTGCATCAAGAGGGTGTAAAGCGGCATAAACACAGCAGTGAAAAGCAGCTAAACCCCATTATAAAAATAGATTACTTAAAAAAAACCCCATAAAACAAAGACAGTGAAAGAGAGAGAAATTCTTACAAAATCCGTTCAGGGGCTCTGATGCAACCTGGATTGACCATATCTAGACCCACAGCTGGATGAGACATGAGGCTGGACACTCTTGGGGCTGAGAGGATTGGTGAGCTTGGGTGAGCAAACGCAGACCCTTTAAAGTCCTACTGCGTGGTACCCATGCCGTGGGTCCCAAATCTCCAGGTTCAAGGGCATCTTCCTACATCGAAAACATGCGTGGGAAACCCAGAAGATGGTACACCGTGTGATCGGGAAAGGGTTCTCAAACGCACCTCATTTCTCCTCTCCTTGTGCTCGGGTTCGCCATTCCAGCCGCTCTACTAACAATCTCCCTACTTGGAGAATCTGCACCTTGAACCTCCTGTTTCGGACAGGTCGCAATTTGGCCTGAGGATGAACGGGAAGACGGGGAACCAATGAGAGACTAGCTCTAGGTGTTGGGACAGGCACAGGTCACTCTATTTTCCCATCAGGAAGAAGAATGAACCACAGGCTCAGCCTGCCCCCCGGAACCAGAATACGGCCTGAAGCAATCCTGCGCTTTGGCGGCCAGCTCCCAAAAAAGCGAGTTGACAAATGGAGCTCAGGGGCACTGCAACTCACAAACCTGCAGAGTTATAAATGATAACTCTCGTCCACAAATATATTGAGGGAAGGCAACGAAGAGGATTTGAAAGCAAGGCAGAATTGCAGGAAACAGGTTTCAGGAGGCAGAGTCGACTCGCCTTGAAAGCACATGAAAAGCGGCAAAGCGTTGACAATGATGCCCTTGGCCAAAAGGGGCGTATGCGTTTTTTCCTGAATATATTCAGGAAAAAACGCATACGCCCCTTTTGGCCAACCAGGCAAGCCCGAAAGGCAAATCAGCGCTACAAAGAAGTCTCGCTTGCCATCGGTCAAAAGGGCCATGCTGAAAAAAGTGTAAAAACCAGAAATGCAGGACAGGCCATGGAGACATGGGAGCCTTGCTACGCTGATGGGCGGGCTGTAAATTGCCAGCAGCCACTCTGGAGAAGTGTACGGTGTGTCCTGAAACATGTAATAAGCACAGCTTAGAGAGCATAGGGCACTTCCACTCATGGGCGTATAAATCGGGAAACCTAAAAATCAACAAGACACAGGCACCCCAAAGTTTAGGGCTGCTCTGTTTCCAAGAACCTCCACTTCGGTACACCTTCAATATCCCAGGAAAGCGAAAAATGGATAAAGAAGTTGTGGTACTTAGGCACAATGGAATATCACTCAGCCATGAAATCAATGTCATAAGGCTAGTAGCAGCAGGATGAGTGGATTTAGGTACGATGACTCTCAGTGAAATAAGTCACAGAGAAAAAGACACTTATCCTAAGATATCACTTATAGAGGGAATGTCAAAATCGCTACACTTGAACTGAATTACAAAACAGAACAGAGTCACACATTTAGAAAACACACTATGGCTGCTTAACGGGAAAGGTGAGGTGGGGTGATGCATAAAACAAGGGTTTGAAATTAGCTCAGATACCGTTCCACAAGCCAAATATGTAATAGACAAGACCTACTCCCTGCTCAGTGAACTGGACTCAACAGCCCCTATTCACCGCCCAAGAATATATCTGACGAGTAAGAGTCTTAAAACCTATGTATTGATCTCTCTCTGGAAGTGCATCAAGAGGGTGTAAAGCGGCATAAACACAGCAGTGAAAAGCAGCTAAACCCCATTATAAAAATAGATTACTTAAAAAAAACCCCATAAAACAAAGACAGTGAAAGAGAGAGAAATTCTTACAAAATCCGTTCAGGGGCTCTGATGCAACCTGGATTGACCATATCTAGACCCACAGCTGGATGAGACATGAGGCTGGACACTCTTGGGGCTGAGAGGATTGGTGAGCTTGGGTGAGCAAACGCAGACCCTTTAAAGTCCTACTGCGTGGTACCCATGCCGTGGGTCCCAAATCTCCAGGTTCAAGGGCATCTTCCTACATCGAAAACATGCGTGGGAAACCCAGAAGATGGTACACCGTGTGATCGGGAAAGGGTTCTCAAACGCACCTCATTTCTCCTCTCCTTGTGCTCGGGTTCGCCATTCCAGCCGCTCTACTAACAATCTCCCTACTTGGAGAATCTGCACCTTTAACCTCCTGTTTCGGACAGGTCGCAATTTGGCCTGAGGATGAACGGGAAGACGGGGAACCAATGAGAGACTAGCTCTAGGTGTTGGGACAGGCACAGGTCACTCTATTTTCCCATCAGGAAGAAGAATGAACCACAGGCTCAGCCTGCCCCCCGGAACCAGAATACGGCCTGAAGCAATCCTGCGCTTTGGCGGCCAGCTCCTAAAAAAGCGAGTTGACAAATGGAGCTCAGGGGCACTGCAATTCACAAACCTGCAGAGTTATAAATGATAACTCTCGTCCACAAATATATTGAGGGAAGGCAACGAAGAGGATTTGAAAGCAAGGCAGAATTGCAGGAAACAGGTTTCAGGAGGCAGAGTCGACTCGCCTTGAAAGCACATGAAAAGCGGCAAAGCGTTGACAATGATGCCCTTGGCCAAAAGGGGCGTATGCGTTTTTTCCTGAATATATTCAGGAAAAAACGCATACGCCCCTTTTGGCCAACCAGGCAAGCCCGAAAGGCAAATCAGCGCTACAAAGAAGTCTCGCTTGCCATCGGTCAAAAGGGCCATGCTGAAAAAAGTGTAAAAACCAGAAATGCAGGACAGGCCATGGAGACATGGGAGCCTTGCTACGCTGATGGGCGGGCTGTAAATTGCCAGCAGCCACTCTGGAGAAGTGTACGGTGTGTCCTGAAACATGTAATAAGCACAGCTTAGAGAGCATAGGGCACTTCCACTCATGGGCGTATAAATCGGGAAACCTAAAAATCAACAAGACACAGGCACCCCAAAGTTTAGGGCTGCTCTGTTTCCAAGAACCTCCACTTCGGTACACCTTCAATATCCCAGGAAAGCGAAAAATGGATAAAGAAGTTGTGGTACTTAGGCACAATGGAATATCACTCAGCCATGAAATCAATGTCATAAGGCTAGTAGCAGCAGGATGAGTGGATTTAGGTACGATGACTCTCAGTGAAATAAGTCACAGAGAAAAAGACACTTATCCTAAGATATCACTTATAGAGGGAATGTCAAAATCGCTACACTTGAACTGAATTACAAAACAGAACAGAGTCACACATTTAGAAAACACACTATGGCTGCTTAACGGGAAAGGTGAGGTGGGGTGATGCATAAAACAAGGGTTTGAAATTAGCTCAGATACCGTTCCACAAGCCAAATATGTAATAGACAAGACCTACTCCCTGCTCAGTGAACTGGACTCAACAGCCCCTATTCACCGCCCAAGAATATATCTGACGAGTAAGAGTCTTAAAACCTATGTATTGATCTCTCTCTGGAAGTGCATCAAGAGGGTGTAAAGCGGCATAAACACAGCAGTGAAAAGCAGCTAAACCCCATTATAAAAATAGATTACTTAAAAAAAACCCCATAAAACAAAGACAGTGAAAGAGAGAGAAATTCTTACAAAATCCGTTCAGGGGCTCTGATGCAACCTGGATTGACCATATCTAGACCCACAGCTGGATGAGACATGAGGCTGGACACTCTTGGGGCTGAGAGGATTGGTGAGCTTGGGTGAGCAAACGCAGACCCTTTAAAGTCCTACTGCGTGGTACCCATGCCGTGGGTCCCAAATCTCCAGGTTCAAGGGCATCTTCCTACATCGAAAACATGCGTGGGAAACCCAGAAGATGGTACACCGTGTGATCGGGAAAGGGTTCTCAAACGCACCTCATTTCTCCTCTCCTTGTGCTCGGGTTCGCCATTCCAGCCGCTCTACTAACAATCTCCCTACTTGGAGAATCTGCACCTTTAACCTCCTGTTTCGGACAGGTCGCAATTTGGCCTGAGGATGAACGGGAAGACGGGGAACCAATGAGAGACTAGCTCTAGGTGTTGGGACAGGCACAGGTCACTCTATTTTCCCATCAGGAAGAAGAATGAACCACAGGCTCAGCCTGCCCCCCGGAACCAGAATACGGCCTGAAGCAATCCTGCGCTTTGGCGGCCAGCTCCCAAAAAAGCGAGTTGACAAATGGAGCTCAGGGGCACTGCAACTCACAAACCTGCAGAGTTATAAATGATAACTCTCGTCCACAAATATATTGAGGGAAGGCAACGAAGAGGATTTGAAAGCAAGGCAGAATTGCAGGAAACAGGTTTCAGGAGGCAGACTCGACTCGCCTTGAAAGCACATGAAAAGCGGCAAAGCGTTGACAATGATGCCCTTGGCCAAAAGGGGCGTATGCGTTTTTTCCTGAATATATTCAGGAAAAAACGCATACGCCCCTTTTGGCCAACCAGGCAAGCCGGAAAGGCAAATCAGCGCTACAAAGAAGTCTCGCTTGCCATCGGTCAAAAGGGCCATGCTGAAAAAAGTGTAAAAACCAGAAATGCAGGACAGGCCATGGAGACATGGGAGCCTTGCTACGCTGATGGGCGGGCTGTAAATTGCCAGCAGCCACTCTGGAGAAGTGTACGGTGTGTCCTGAAACATGTAATAAGCACAGCTTAGAGAGCATAGGGCACTTCCACTCATGGGCGTATAAATCGGGAAACCTAAAAATCAACAAGACACAGGCACCCCAAAGTTTAGGGCTGCTCTGTTTCCAAGAACCTCCACTTCGGTACACCTTCAATATCCCAGGAAAGCGAAAAATGGATAAAGAAGTTGTGGTACTTAGGCACAATGGAATATCACTCAGCCATGAAATCAATGTCATAAGGCTAGTAGCAGCAGGATGAGTGGATTTAGGTACGATGACTCTCAGTGAAATAAGTCACAGAGAAAAAGACACTTATCCTAAGATATCACTTATAGAGGGAATGTCAAAATCGCTACACTTGAACTGAATTACAAAACAGAACAGAGTCACACATTTAGAAAACACACTATGGCTGCTTAACGGGAAAGGTGAGGTGGGGTGATGCATAAAACAAGGGTTTGAAATTAGCTCAGATACCGTTCCACAAGCCAAATATGTAATAGACAAGACCTACTCCCTGCTCAGTGAACTGGACTCAACAGCCCCTATTCACCGCCCAAGAATATATCTGACGAGTAAGAGTCTTAAAACCTAGGTATTGATCTCTCTCTGGAAGTGCATCAAGAGGGTGTAAAGCGGCATAAACACAGCAGTGAAAAGCAGCTAAACCCCATTATAAAAATAGATTACTTAAAAAAAACCCCATAAAACAAAGACAGTGAAAGAGAGAGAAATTCTTACAAAATCCGTTCAGGGGCTCTGATGCAACCTGGATTGACCATATCTAGACCCACAGCTGGATGAGACATGAGGCTGGACACTCTTGGGGCTGAGAGGATTGGTGAGCTTGGGTGAGCAAACGCAGACCCTTTAAAGTCCTACTGCGTGGTACCCATGCCGTGGGTCCCAAATCTCCAGGTTCAAGGGCATCTTCCTACATCGAAAACATGCGTGGGAAACCCAGAAGATGGTACACCGTGTGATCGGGAAAGGGTTCTCAAACGCACCTCATTTCTCCTCTCCTTGTGCTCGGGTTCGCCATTCCAGCCGCTCTACTAACAATCTCCCTACTTGGAGAATCTGCACCTTTAACCTCCTGTTTCGGACAGGTCGCAATTTGGCCTGAGGATGAACGGGAAGACGGGGAACCAATGAGAGACTAGCTCTAGGTGTTGGGACAGGCACAGGTCACTCTATTTTCCCATCAGGAAGAAGAATGAACCACAGGCTCAGCCTGCCCCCCGGAACCAGAATACGGCCTGAAGCAATCCTGCGCTTTGGCGGCCAGCTCCCAAAAAAGCGAGTTGACAAATGGAGCTCAGGGGCACTGCAACTCACAAACCTGCAGAGTTATAAATGATAACTCTCGTCCACAAATATATTGAGGGAAGGCAACGAAGAGGATTTGAAAGCAAGGCAGAATTGCAGGAAACAGGTTTCAGGAGGCAGAGTCGACTCGCCTTGAAAGCACATGAAAAGCGGCAAAGCGTTGACAATGATGCCCTTGGCCAAAAGGGGCGTATGCGTTTTTTCCTGAATATATTCAGGAAAAAACGCATACGCCCCTTTTGGCCAACCAGGCAAGCCCGAAAGGCAAATCAGCGCTACAAAGAAGTCTCGCTTGCCATCGGTCAAAAGGGCCATGCTGAAAAAAGTGTAAAAACCAGAAATGCAGGACAGGCCATGGAGACATGGGAGCCTTGCTACGCTGATGGGCGGGCTGTAAATTGCCAGCAGCCACTCTGGAGAAGTGTACGGTGTGTCCTGAAACATGTAATAAGCACAGCTTAGAGAGCATAGGGCACTTCCACTCATGGGCGTATAAATCGGGAAACCTAAAAATCAACAAGACACAGGCACCCCAAAGTTTAGGGCTGCTCTGTTTCCAAGAACCTCCACTTCGGTACACCTTCAATATCCCAGGAAAGCGAAAAATGGATAAAGAAGTTGTGGTACTTAGGCACAATGGAATATCACTCAGCCATGAAATCAATGTCATAAGGCTAGTAGCAGCAGGATGAGTGGATTTAGGTACGATGACTCTCAGTGAAATAAGTCACAGAGAAAAAGACACTTATCCTAAGATATCACTTATAGAGGGAATGTCAAAATCGCTACACTTGAACTGAATTACAAAACAGAACAGAGTCACACATTTAGAAAACACACTATGGCTGCTTAACGGGAAAGGTGAGGTGGGGTGATGCATAAAACAAGGGTTTGAAATTAGCTCAGATACCGTTCCACAAGCCAAATATGTAATAGACAAGACCTACTCCCTGCTCAGTGAACTGGACTCAACAGCCCCTATTCACCGCCCAAGAATATATCTGACTAGTAAGAGTCTTAAAACCTAGGTATTGATCTCTCTCTGGAAGTGCATCAAGAGGGTGTAAAGCGGCATAAACACAGCAGTGAAAAGCAGCTAAACCCCATTATAAAAATAGATTACTTAAAAAAAACCCCATAAAACAAAGACAGTGAAAGAGAGAGAAATTCTTACAAAATCCGTTCAGGGGCTCTGATGCAACCTGGATTGACCATATCTAGACCCACAGCTGGATGAGACATGAGGCTGGACACTCTTGGGGCTGAGAGGATTGGTGAGCTTGGGTGAGCAAACGCAGACCCTTTAAAGTCCTACTGCGTGGTACCCATGCCGTGGGTCCCAAATCTCCAGGTTCAAGGGCATCTTCCTACATCGAAAACATGCGTGGGAAACCCAGAAGATGGTACACCGTGTGATCGGGAAAGGGTTCTCAAACGCACCTCATTTCTCCTCTCCTTGTGCTCGGGTTCGCCATTCCAGCCGCTCTACTAACAATCTCCCTACTTGGAGAATCTGCACCTTGAACCTCCTGTTTCGGACAGGTCGCAATTTGGCCTGAGGATGAACGGGAAGACGGGGAACCAATGAGAGACTAGCTCTAGGTGTTGGGACAGGCACAGGTCACTCTATTTTCCCATCAGGAAGAAGAATGAGCTACAGGCTCAGCCTGCCCCCCGGAACCAGAATACGGCCTGAAGCAATCCTGCGCTTTGGCGGCCAGCTCCCAAAAAAGCGAGTTGACAAATGGAGCTCAGGGGCACTGCAACTCACAAACCTGCAGAGTTATAAATGATAACTCTCGTCCACAAATATATTGAGGGAAGGCAACGAAGAGGATTTGAAAGCAAGGCAGAATTGCAGGAAACAGGTTTCAGGAGGCAGAGTCGACTCGCCTTGAAAGCACATGAAAAGCGGCAAAGCGTTGACAATGATGCCCTTGGCCAAAAGGGGCGTATGCGTTTTTTCCTGAATATATTCAGGAAAAAACGCATACGCCCCTTTTGGCCAACCAGGCAAGCCCGAAAGGCAAATCAGCGCTACAAAGAAGTCTCGCTTGCCATCGGTCAAAAGGGCCATGCTGAAAAAAGTGTAAAAACCAGAAATGCAGGACAGGCCATGGAGACATGGGAGCCTTGCTACGCTGATGGGCGGGCTGTAAATTGCCAGCAGCCACTCTGGAGAAGTGTACGGTGTGTCCTGAAACATGTAATAAGCACAGCTTAGAGAGCATAGGGCACTTCCACTCATGGGCGTATAAATCGGGAAACCTAAAAATCAACAAGACACAGGCACCCCAAAGTTTAGGGCTGCTCTGTTTCCAAGAACCTCCACTTCGGTACACCTTCAATATCCCAGGAAAGCGAAAAATGGATAAAGAAGTTGTGGTACTTAGGCACAATGGAATATCACTCAGCCATGAAATCAATGTCATAAGGCTAGTAGCAGCAGGATGAGTGGATTTAGGTACGATGACTCTCAGTGAAATAAGTCACAGAGAAAAAGACACTTATCCTAAGATATCACTTATAGAGGGAATGTCAAAATCGCTACACTTGAACTGAATTACAAAACAGAACAGAGTCACACATTTAGAAAACACACTATGGCTGCTTAACGGGAAAGGTGAGGTGGGGTGATGCATAAAACAAGGGTTTGAAATTAGCTCAGATACCGTTCCACAAGCCAAATATGTAATAGACAAGACCTACTCCCTGCTCAGTGAACTGGACTCAACAGCCCCTATTCACCGCCCAAGAATATATCTGACGAGTAAGAGTCTTAAAACCTAGGTATTGATCTCTCTCTGGAAGTGCATCAAGAGGGTGTAAAGCGGCATAAACACAGCAGTGAAAAGCAGCTAAACCCCATTATAAAAATAGATTACTTAAAAAAAACCCCATAAAACAAAGACAGTGAAAGAGAGAGAAATTCTTACAAAATCCGTTCAGGGGCTCTGATGCAACCTGGATTGACCATATCTAGACCCACAGCTGGATGAGACATGAGGCTGGACACTCTTGGGGCTGAGAGGATTGGTGAGCTTGGGTGAGCAAACGCAGACCCTTTAAAGTCCTACTGCGTGGTACCCATGCCGTGGGTCCCAAATCTCCAGGTTCAAGGGCATCTTCCTACATCGAAAACATGCGTGGGAAACCCAGAAGATGGTACACCGTGTGATCGGGAAAGGGTTCTCAAACGCACCTCATTTCTCCTCTCCTTGTGCTCGGGTTCGCCATTCCAGCCGCTCTACTAACAATCTCCCTACTTGGAGAATCTGCACCTTTAACCTCCTGTTTCGGACAGGTCGCAATTTGGCCTGAGGATGAACGGGAAGACGGGGAACCAATGAGAGACTAGCTCTAGGTGTTGGGACAGGCACAGGTCACTCTATTTTCCCATCAGGAAGAAGAATGAACCACAGGCTCAGCCTGCCCCCCGGAACCAGAATACGGCCTGAAGCAATCCTGCGCTTTGGCGGCCAGCTCCCAAAAAAGCGAGTTGACAAATGGAGCTCAGGGGCACTGCAACTCACAAACCTGCAGAGTTATAAATGATAACTCTCGTCCACAAATATATTGAGGGAAGGCAACGAAGAGGATTTGAAAGCAAGGCAGAATTGCAGGAAACAGGTTTCAGGAGGCAGACTCGACTCGCCTTGAAAGCACATGAAAAGCGGCAAAGCGTTGACAATGATGCCCTTGGCCAAAAGGGGCGTATGCGTTTTTTCCTGAATATATTCAGGAAAAAACGCATACGCCCCTTTTGGCCAACCAGGCAAGCCGGAAAGGCAAATCAGCGCTACAAAGAAGTCTCGCTTGCCATCGGTCAAAAGGGCCATGCTGAAAAAAGTGTAAAAACCAGAAATGCAGGACAGGCCATGGAGACATGGGAGCCTTGCTACGCTGATGGGCGGGCTGTAAATTGCCAGCAGCCACTCTGGAGAAGTGTACGGTGTGTCCTGAAACATGTAATAAGCACAGCTTAGAGAGCATAGGGCACTTCCACTCATGGGCGTATAAATCGGGAAACCTAAAAATCAACAAGACACAGGCACCCCAAAGTTTAGGGCTGCTCTGTTTCCAAGAACCTCCACTTCGGTACACCTTCAATATCCCAGGAAAGCGAAAAATGGATAAAGAAGTTGTGGTACTTAGGCACAATGGAATATCACTCAGCCATGAAATCAATGTCATAAGGCTAGTAGCAGCAGGATGAGTGGATTTAGGTACGATGACTCTCAGTGAAATAAGTCACAGAGAAAAAGACACTTATCCTAAGATATCACTTATAGAGGGAATGTCAAAATCGCTACACTTGAACTGAATTACAAAACAGAACAGAGTCACACATTTAGAAAACACACTATGGCTGCTTAACGGGAAAGGTGAGGTGGGGTGATGCATAAAACAAGGGTTTGAAATTAGCTCAGATACCGTTCCACAAGCCAAATATGTAATAGACAAGACCTACTCCCTGCTCAGTGAACTGGACTCAACAGCCCCTATTCACCGCCCAAGAATATATCTGACGAGTAAGAGTCTTAAAACCTAGGTATTGATCTCTCTCTGGAAGTGCATCAAGAGGGTGTAAAGCGGCATAAACACAGCAGTGAAAAGCAGCTAAACCCCATTATAAAAATAGATTACTTAAAAAAAACCCCATAAAACAAAGACAGTGAAAGAGAGAGAAATTCTTACAAAATCCGTTCAGGGGCTCTGATGCAACCTGGATTGACCATATCTAGACCCACAGCTGGATGAGACATGAGGCTGGACACTCTTGGGGCTGAGAGGATTGGTGAGCTTGGGTGAGCAAACGCAGACCCTTTAAAGTCCTACTGCGTGGTACCCATGCCGTGGGTCCCAAATCTCCAGGTTCAAGGGCATCTTCCTACATCGAAAACATGCGTGGGAAACCCAGAAGATGGTACACCGTGTGATCGGGAAAGGGTTCTCAAACGCACCTCATTTCTCCTCTCCTTGTGCTCGGGTTCGCCATTCCAGCCGCTCTACTAACAATCTCCCTACTTGGAGAATCTGCACCTTTAACCTCCTGTTTCGGACAGGTCGCAATTTGGCCTGAGGATGAACGGGAAGACGGGGAACCAATGAGAGACTAGCTCTAGGTGTTGGGACAGGCACAGGTCACTCTATTTTCCCATCAGGAAGAAGAATGAACCACAGGCTCAGCCTGCCCCCCGGAACCAGAATACGGCCTGAAGCAATCCTGCGCTTTGGCGGCCAGCTCCCAAAAAAGCGAGTTGACAAATGGAGCTCAGGGGCACTGCAACTCACAAACCTGCAGAGTTATAAATGATAACTCTCGTCCACAAATATATTGAGGGAAGGCAACGAAGAGGATTTGAAAGCAAGGCAGAATTGCAGGAAACAGGTTTCAGGAGGCAGAGTCGACTCGCCTTGAAAGCACATGAAAAGCGGCAAAGCGTTGACAATGATGCCCTTGGCCAAAAGGGGCGTATGCGTTTTTTCCTGAATATATTCAGGAAAAAACGCATACGCCCCTTTTGGCCAACCAGGCAAGCCCGAAAGGCAAATCAGCGCTACAAAGAAGTCTCGCTTGCCATCGGTCAAAAGGGCCATGCTGAAAAAAGTGTAAAAACCAGAAATGCAGGACAGGCCATGGAGACATGGGAGCCTTGCTACGCTGATGGGCGGGCTGTAAATTGCCAGCAGCCACTCTGGAGAAGTGTACGGTGTGTCCTGAAACATGTAATAAGCACAGCTTAGAGAGCATAGGGCACTTCCACTCATGGGCGTATAAATCGGGAAACCTAAAAATCAACAAGACACAGGCACCCCAAAGTTTAGGGCTGCTCTGTTTCCAAGAACCTCCACTTCGGTACACCTTCAATATCCCAGGAAAGCGAAAAATGGATAAAGAAGTTGTGGTACTTAGGCACAATGGAATATCACTCAGCCATGAAATCAATGTCATAAGGCTAGTAGCAGCAGGATGAGTGGATTTAGGTACGATGACTCTCAGTGAAATAAGTCACAGAGAAAAAGACACTTATCCTAAGATATCACTTATAGAGGGAATGTCAAAATCGCTACACTTGAACTGAATTACAAAACAGAACAGAGTCACACATTTAGAAAACACACTATGGCTGCTTAACGGGAAAGGTGAGGTGGGGTGATGCATAAAACAAGGGTTTGAAATTAGCTCAGATACCGTTCCACAAGCCAAATATGTAATAGACAAGACCTACTCCCTGCTCAGTGAACTGGACTCAACAGCCCCTATTCACCGCCCAAGAATATATCTGACTAGTAAGAGTCTTAAAACCTAGGTATTGATCTCTCTCTGGAAGTGCATCAAGAGGGTGTAAAGCGGCATAAACACAGCAGTGAAAAGCAGCTAAACCCCATTATAAAAATAGATTACTTAAAAAAAACCCCATAAAACAAAGACAGTGAAAGAGAGAGAAATTCTTACAAAATCCGTTCAGGGGCTCTGATGCAACCTGGATTGACCATATCTAGACCCACAGCTGGATGAGACATGAGGCTGGACACTCTTGGGGCTGAGAGGATTGGTGAGCTTGGGTGAGCAAACGCAGACCCTTTAAAGTCCTACTGCGTGGTACCCATGCCGTGGGTCCCAAATCTCCAGGTTCAAGGGCATCTTCCTACATCGAAAACATGCGTGGGAAACCCAGAAGATGGTACACCGTGTGATCGGGAAAGGGTTCTCAAACGCACCTCATTTCTCCTCTCCTTGTGCTCGGGTTCGCCATTCCAGCCGCTCTACTAACAATCTCCCTACTTGGAGAATCTGCACCTTGAACCTCCTGTTTCGGACAGGTCGCAATTTGGCCTGAGGATGAACGGGAAGACGGGGAACCAATGAGAGACTAGCTCTAGGTGTTGGGACAGGCACAGGTCACTCTATTTTCCCATCAGGAAGAAGAATGAACCACAGGCTCAGCCTGCCCCCCGGAACCAGAATACGGCCTGAAGCAATCCTGCGCTTTGGCGGCCAGCTCCCAAAAAAGCGAGTTGACAAATGGAGCTCAGGGGCACTGCAACTCACAAACCTGCAGAGTTATAAATGATAACTCTCGTCCACAAATATATTGAGGGAAGGCAACGAAGAGGATTTGAAAGCAAGGCAGAATTGCAGGAAACAGGTTTCAGGAGGCAGAGTCGACTCGCCTTGAAAGCACATGAAAAGCGGCAAAGCGTTGACAATGATGCCCTTGGCCAAAAGGGGCGTATGCGTTTTTTCCTGAATATATTCAGGAAAAAACGCATACGCCCCTTTTGGCCAACCAGGCAAGCCCGAAAGGCAAATCAGCGCTACAAAGAAGTCTCGCTTGCCATCGGTCAAAAGGGCCATGCTGAAAAAAGTGTAATAACCAGAAATGCAGGACAGGCCATGGAGACATGGGAGCCTTGCTACGCTGATGGGCGGGCTGTAAATTGCCAGCAGCCACTCTGGAGAAGTGTACGGTGTGTCCTGAAACATGTAATAAGCACAGCTTAGAGAGCATAGGGCACTTCCACTCATGGGCGTATAAATCGGGAAACCTAAAAATCAACAAGACACAGGCACCCCAAAGTTTAGGGCTGCTCTGTTTCCAAGAACCTCCACTTCGGTACACCTTCAATATCCCAGGAAAGCGAAAAATGGATAAAGAAGTTGTGGTACTTAGGCACAATGGAATATCACTCAGCCATGAAATCAATGTCATAAGGCTAGTAGCAGCAGGATGAGTGGATTTAGGTACGATGACTCTCAGTGAAATAAGTCACAGAGAAAAAGACACTTATCCTAAGATATCACTTATAGAGGGAATGTCAAAATCGCTACACTTGAACTGAATTACAAAACAGAACAGAGTCACACATTTAGAAAACACACTATGGCTGCTTAACGGGAAAGGTGAGGTGGGGTGATGCATAAAACAAGGGTTTGAAATTAGCTCAGATACCGTTCCACAAGCCAAATATGTAATAGACAAGACCTACTCCCTGCTCAGTGAACTGGACTCAACAGCCCCTATTCACCGCCCAAGAATATATCTGACGAGTAAGAGTCTTAAAACCTATGTATTGATCTCTCTCTGGAAGTGCATCAAGAGGGTGTAAAGCGGCATAAACACAGCAGTGAAAAGCAGCTAAACCCCATTATAAAAATAGATTACTTAAAAAAAACCCCATAAAACAAAGACAGTGAAAGAGAGAGAAATTCTTACAAAATCCGTTCAGGGGCTCTGATGCAACCTGGATTGACCATATCTAGACCCACAGCTGGATGAGACATGAGGCTGGACACTCTTGGGGCTGAGAGGATTGGTGAGCTTGGGTGAGCAAACGCAGACCCTTTAAAGTCCTACTGCGTGGTACCCATGCCGTGGGTCCCAAATCTCCAGGTTCAAGGGCATCTTCCTACATCGAAAACATGCGTGGGAAACCCAGAAGATGGTACACCGTGTGATCGGGAAAGGGTTCTCAAACGCACCTCATTTCTCCTCTCCTTGTGCTCGGGTTCGCCATTCCAGCCGCTCTACTAACAATCTCCCTACTTGGAGAATCTGCACCTTTAACCTCCTGTTTCGGACAGGTCGCAATTTGGCCTGAGGATGAACGGGAAGACGGGGAACCAATGAGAGACTAGCTCTAGGTGTTGGGACAGGCACAGGTCACTCTATTTTCCCATCAGGAAGAAGAATGAACCACAGGCTCAGCCTGCCCCCCGGAACCAGAATACGGCCTGAAGCAATCCTGCGCTTTGGCGGCCAGCTCCCAAAAAAGCGAGTTGACAAATGGAGCTCAGGGGCACTGCAACTCACAAACCTGCAGAGTTATAAATGATAACTCTCGTCCACAAATATATTGAGGGAAGGCAACGAAGAGGATTTGAAAGCAAGGCAGAATTGCAGGAAACAGGTTTCAGGAGGCAGACTCGACTCGCCTTGAAAGCACATGAAAAGCGGCAAAGCGTTGACAATGATGCCCTTGGCCAAAAGGGGCGTATGCGTTTTTTCCTGAATATATTCAGGAAAAAACGCATACGCCCCTTTTGGCCAACCAGGCAAGCCGGAAAGGCAAATCAGCGCTACAAAGAAGTCTCGCTTGCCATCGGTCAAAAGGGCCATGCTGAAAAAAGTGTAAAAACCAGAAATGCAGGACAGGCCATGGAGACATGGGAGCCTTGCTACGCTGATGGGCGGGCTGTAAATTGCCAGCAGCCACTCTGGAGAAGTGTACGGTGTGTCCTGAAACATGTAATAAGCACAGCTTAGAGAGCATAGGGCACTTCCACTCATGGGCGTATAAATCGGGAAACCTAAAAATCAACAAGACACAGGCACCCCAAAGTTTAGGGCTGCTCTGTTTCCAAGAACCTCCACTTCGGTACACCTTCAATATCCCAGGAAAGCGAAAAATGGATAAAGAAGTTGTGGTACTTAGGCACAATGGAATATCACTCAGCCATGAAATCAATGTCATAAGGCTAGTAGCAGCAGGATGAGTGGATTTAGGTACGATGACTCTCAGTGAAATAAGTCACAGAGAAAAAGACACTTATCCTAAGATATCACTTATAGAGGGAATGTCAAAATCGCTACACTTGAACTGAATTACAAAACAGAACAGAGTCACACATTTAGAAAACACACTATGGCTGCTTAACGGGAAAGGTGAGGTGGGGTGATGCATAAAACAAGGGTTTGAAATTAGCTCAGATACCGTTCCACAAGCCAAATATGTAATAGACAAGACCTACTCCCTGCTCAGTGAACTGGACTCAACAGCCCCTATTCACCGCCCAAGAATATATCTGACGAGTAAGAGTCTTAAAACCTAGGTATTGATCTCTCTCTGGAAGTGCATCAAGAGGGTGTAAAGCGGCATAAACACAGCAGTGAAAAGCAGCTAAACCCCATTATAAAAATAGATTACTTAAAAAAAACCCCATAAAACAAAGACAGTGAAAGAGAGAGAAATTCTTACAAAATCCGTTCAGGGGCTCTGATGCAACCTGGATTGACCATATCTAGACCCACAGCTGGATGAGACATGAGGCTGGACACTCTTGGGGCTGAGAGGATTGGTGAGCTTGGGTGAGCAAACGCAGACCCTTTAAAGTCCTACTGCGTGGTACCCATGCCGTGGGTCCCAAATCTCCAGGTTCAAGGGCATCTTCCTACATCGAAAACATGCGTGGGAAACCCAGAAGATGGTACACCGTGTGATCGGGAAAGGGTTCTCAAACGCACCTCATTTCTCCTCTCCTTGTGCTCGGGTTCGCCATTCCAGCCGCTCTACTAACAATCTCCCTACTTGGAGAATCTGCACCTTTAACCTCCTGTTTCGGACAGGTCGCAATTTGGCCTGAGGATGAACGGGAAGACGGGGAACCAATGAGAGACTAGCTCTAGGTGTTGGGACAGGCACAGGTCACTCTATTTTCCCATCAGGAAGAAGAATGAACCACAGGCTCAGCCTGCCCCCCGGAACCAGAATACGGCCTGAAGCAATCCTGCGCTTTGGCGGCCAGCTCCCAAAAAAGCGAGTTGACAAATGGAGCTCAAGGGCACTGCAATTCACAAACCTGCAGAGTTATAAATGATAACTCTCGTCCACAAATATATTGAGGGAAGGCAACGAAGAGGATTTGAAAGCAAGGCAGAATTGCAGGAAACAGGTTTCAGGAGGCAGAGTCGACTCGCCTTGAAAGCACATGAAAAGCGGCAAAGCGTTGACAATGATGCCCTTGGCAAAAAAGGGCGTATGCGTTTTTTCCTGAATATATTCAGGAAAAAACGCATACGCCCCTTTTGGCCAACCAGGCAAGCCCGAAAGGCAAATCAGCGCTACAAAGAAGTCTCGCTTGCCATCGGTCAAAAGGGCCATGCTGAAAAAAGTGTAAAAACCAGAAATGCAGGACAGGCCATGGAGACATGGGAGCCTTGCTACGCTGATGGGCGGGCTGTAAATTGCCAGCAGCCACTCTGGAGAAGTGTACGGTGTGTCCTGAAACATGTAATAAGCACAGCTTAGAGAGCATAGGGCACTTCCACTCATGGGCGTATAAATCGGAAAACCTAAAAATCAACAAGACACAGGCACCCCAAAGTTTAGGGCTGCTCTGTTTCCAAGAACCTCCACTTCGGTACACCTTCAATATCCCAGGAAAGCGAAAAATGGATAAAGAAGTTGTGGTACTTAGGCACAATGGAATATCACTCAGCCATGAAATCAATGTCATAACGCTAGTAGCAGCAGGATGAGTGGATTTAGGTACGATGACTCTCAGTGAAATAAGTCACAGAGAAAAAGACACTTATCCTAAGATATCACTTATAGAGGGAATGTCAAAATCGCTACACTTGAACTGAATTACAAAACAGAACAGAGTCACACATTTAGAAAACACACTATGGCTGCTTAACGGGAAAGGTGAGGTGGGGTGATGCATAAAACAAGGGTTTGAAATTAGCTCAGATACCGTTCCACAAGCCAAATATGTAATAGACAAGACCTACTCCCTGCTCAGTGAACTGGACTCAACAGCCCCTATTCACCGCCCAAGAATATATCTGACGAGTAAGAGTCTTAAAACCTAGGTATTGATCTCTCTCTGGAAGTGCATCAAGAGGGTGTAAAGCGGCATAAACACAGCAGTGAAAAGCAGCTAAACCCCATTATAAAAATAGATTACTTAAAAAAAACCCCATAAAACAAAGACAGTGAAAGAGAGAGAAATTCTTACAAAATCCGTTCAGGGGCTCTGATGCAACCTGGATTGACCATATCTAGACCCACAGCTGGATGAGACATGAGGCTGGACACTCTTGGGGCTGAGAGGATTGGTGAGCTTGGGTGAGCAAACGCAGACCCTTTAAAGTCCTACTGCGTGGTACCCATGCCGTGGGTCCCAAATCTCCAGGTTCAAGGGCATCTTCCTACATCGAAAACATGCGTGGGAAACCCAGAAGATGGTACACCGTGTGATCGGGAAAGGGTTCTCAAACGCACCTCATTTCTCCTCTCCTTGTGCTCGGGTTCGCCATTCCAGCCGCTCTACTAACAATCTCCCTACTTGGAGAATCTGCACCTTGAACCTCCTGTTTCGGACAGGTCGCAATTTGGCCTGAGGATGAACGGGAAGACGGGGAACCAATGAGAGACTAGCTCTAGGTGTTGGGACAGGCACAGGTCACTCTATTTTCCCATCAGGAAGAAGAATGAACCACAGGCTCAGCCTGCCCCCCGGAACCAGAATACGGCCTGAAGCAATCCTGCGCTTTGGCGGTCAGCTCCCAAAAAAGCGAGTTGACAAATGGAGCTCAGGGGCACTGCAATTCACAAACCTGCAGAGTTATAAATGATAACTCTCGTCCACAAATATATTGAGGGAAGGCAACGAAGAGGATTTGAAAGGAAGGCAGAATTGCAGGAAACAGGTTTCAGGAGGCAGAGTCGACTCGCCTTGAAAGCACATGAAAAGCGGCAAAGCGTTGACAATGATGCCCTTGGCCAAAAAGGGCGTATGCGTTTTTTCCTGAATATATTCAGGAAAAAACGCATACGCCCTTTTTGGCCAACCAGGCAAGCCCGAAAGGCAAATCAGCGCTACAAAGAAGTCTCGCTTGCCATCGGTCAAAAGGGCCATGCTGAAAAAAGTGTAAAAACCAGAAATGCAGGACAGGCCATGGAGACATGGGAGCCTTGCTACGCTGATGGGCGGGCTGTAAATTGCCAGCAGCCACTCTGGAGAAGTGTACGGTGTGTCCTGAAACATGTAATAAGCACAGCTTAGAGAGCATAGGGCACTTCCACTCATGGGCGTATAAATCGGGAAACCTAAAAATCAACAAGACACAGGCACCCCAAAGTTTAGGGCTGCTCTGTTTCCAAGAACCTCCACTTCGGTACACCTTCAATATCCCAGGAAAGCGAAAAATGGATAAAGAAGTTGTGGTACTTAGGCACAATGGAATATCACTCAGCCATGAAATCAATGTCATAAGGCTAGTAGCAGCAGGATGAGTGGATTTAGGTACGATGACTCTCAGTGAAATAAGTCACAGAGAAAAAGACACTTATCCTAAGATATCACTTATAGAGGGAATGTCAAAATCGCTACACTTGAACTGAATTACAAAACAGAACAGAGTCACACATTTAGAAAACACACTATGGCTGCTTAACGGGAAAGGTGAGGTGGGGTGATGCATAAAACAAGGGTTTGAAATTAGCTCAGATACCGTTCCACAAGCCAAATATGTAATAGACAAGACCTACTCCCTGCTCAGTGAACTGGACTCAACAGCCCCTATTCACCGCCCAAGAATATATCTGACGAGTAAGAGTCTTAAAACCTATGTATTGATCTCTCTCTGGAAGTGCATCAAGAGGGTGTAAAGCGGCATAAACACAGCAGTGAAAAGCAGCTAAACCCCATTATAAAAATAGATTACTTTAAAAAAACCCCATAAAACAAAGAGAGTGAAAGAGAGAGAAATTCTTACAAAATCCGTTCAGGGGCTCTGATGCAACCTGGATTGACCATATCTAGACCCACAGCTGGATGAGACATGAGGCTGGACACTCTTGGGGCTGAGAGGATTGGTGAGCTTGGGTGAGCAAACGCAGACCCTTTAAAGTCCTACTGCGTGGTACCCATGCCGTGGGTCCCAAATCTCCAGGTTCAAGGGCATCTTCCTACATCGAAAACATGTGTGGGAAACCCAGAAGATGGTACACCGTGTGATCGGGAAAGGGTTCTCAAACGCACCTCATTTCTCCTCTCCTTGTGCTCGGGTTCGCCATTCCAGCCGCTCTACTAACAATCTCCCTACTTGGAGAATCTGCACCTTGAACCTCCTGTTTCGGACAGGTCGCAATTTGACCTGAGGATGAACGGGAAGACGGGGAACCAATGAGAGACTAGCTCTAGGTGTTGGGACAGGCACAGGTCACTCTATTTTCCCATCAGGAAGAAGAATGAACCACAGGCTCAGCCTGCCCCCCGGAACCAGAATACGGCCTGAAGCAATCCTGCGCTTTGGCGGTCAGCTCCCAAAAAAGCGAGTTGACAAATGGAGCTCAGGGGCACTGCAATTCACAAACCTGCAGAGTTATAAATGATAACTCTCGTCCACAAATATATTGAGGGAAGGCAACGAAGAGGATTTGAAAGGAAGGCAGAATTGCAGGAAACAGGTTTCAGGAGGCAGAGTCGACTCGCCTTGAAAGCACATGAAAAGCGGCAAAGCGTTGACAATGATGCCCTTGGCCAAAAAGGGCGTATGCGTTTTTTCCTGAATATATTCAGGAAAAAACGCATACGCCCTTTTTGGCCAACCAGGCAAGCCCGAAAGGCAAATCAGCGCTACAAAGAAGTCTCGCTTGCCATCGGTCAAAAGGGCCATGCTGAAAAAAGTGTAAAAACCAGAAATGCAGGACAGGCCATGGAGACATGGGAGCCTTGCTACGCTGATGGGCGGGCTGTAAATTGCCAGCAGCCACTCTGGAGAAGTGTACGGTGTGTCCTGAAACATGTAATAAGCACAGCTTAGAGAGCATAGGGCACTTCCACTCATGGGCGTATAAATCGGGAAACCTAAAAATCAACAAGACACAGGCACCCCAAAGTTTAGGGCTGCTCTGTTTCCAAGAACCTCCACTTCGGTACACCTTCAATATCCCAGGAAAGCGAAAAATGGATAAAGAAGTTGTGGTACTTAGGCACAATGGAATATCACTCAGCCATGAAATCAATGTCATAAGGCTAGTAGCAGCAGGATGAGTGGATTTAGGTACGATGACTCTCAGTGAAATAAGTCACAGAGAAAAAGACACTTATCCTAAGATATCACTTATAGAGGGAATGTCAAAATCGCTACACTTGAACTGAATTACAAAACAGAACAGAGTCACACATTTAGAAAACACACTATGGCTGCTTAACGGGAAAGGTGAGGTGGGGTGATGCATAAAACAAGGGTTTGAAATTAGCTCAGATACCGTTCCACAAGCCAAATATGTAATAGACAAGACCTACTCCCTGCTCAGTGAACTGGACTCAACAGCCCCTATTCACCGCCCAAGAATATATCTGACTAGTAAGAGTCTTAAAACCTAGGTATTGATCTCTCTCTGGAAGTGCATCAAGAGGGTGTAAAGCGGCATAAACACAGCAGTGAAAAGCAGCTAAACCCCATTATAAAAATAGATTACTTAAAAAAAACCCCATAAAACAAAGACAGTGAAAGAGAGAGAAATTCTTACAAAATCCGTTCAGGGGCTCTGATGCAACCTGGATTGACCATATCTAGACCCACAGCTGGATGAGACATGAGGCTGGACACTCTTGGGGCTGAGAGGATTGGTGAGCTTGGGTGAGCAAACGCAGACCCTTTAAAGTCCTACTGCGTGGTACCCATGCCGTGGGTCCCAAATCTCCAGGTTCAAGGGCATCTTCCTACATCGAAAACATGCGTGGGAAACCCAGAAGATGGTACACCGTGTGATCGGGAAAGGGTTCTCAAACGCACCTCATTTCTCCTCTCCTTGTGCTCGGGTTCGCCATTCCAGCCGCTCTACTAACAATCTCCCTACTTGGAGAATCTGCACCTTGAACCTCCTGTTTCGGACAGGTCGCAATTTGGCCTGAGGATGAACGGGAAGACGGGGAACCAATGAGAGACTAGCTCTAGGTGTTGGGACAGGCACAGGTCACTCTATTTTCCCATCAGGAAGAAGAATGAACCACAGGCTCAGCCTGCCCCCCGGAACCAGAATACGGCCTGAAGCAATCCTGCGCTTTGTCGGCCAGCTCCCAAAAAAGCGAGTTGACAAATGGAGCTCAGGGGCACTGCAACTCACAAACCTGCAGAGTTATAAATGATAACTCTCGTCCACAAATATATTGAGGGAAGGCAACGAAGAGGATTTGAAAGCAAGGCAGAATTGCAGGAAACAGGTTTCAGGAGGCAGAGTCGACTCGCCTTGAAAGCACATGAAAAGCGGCAAAGCGTTGACAATGATGCCCTTGGCCAAAAGGGGCGTATGCGTTTTTTCCTGAATATATTCAGGAAAAAACGCATACGCCCCTTTTGGCCAACCAGGCAAGCCCGAAAGGCAAATCAGCGCTACAAAGAAGTCTCGCTTGCCATCGGTCAAAAGGGCCATGCTGAAAAAAGTGTAAAAACCAGAAATGCAGGACAGGCCATGGAGACATGGGAGCCTTGCTACGCTGATGGGCGGGCTGTAAATTGCCAGCAGCCACTCTGGAGAAGTGTACGGTGTGTCCTGAAACATGTAATAAGCACAGCTTAGAGAGCATAGGGCACTTCCACTCATGGGCGTATAAATCGGGAAACCTAAAAATCAACAAGACACAGGCACCCCAAAGTTTAGGGCTGCTCTGTTTCCAAGAACCTCCACTTCGGTACACCTTCAATATCCCAGGAAAGCGAAAAATGGATAAAGAAGTTGTGGTACTTAGGCACAATGGAATATCACTCAGCCATGAAATCAATGTCATAAGGCTAGTAGCAGCAGGATGAGTGGATTTAGGTACGATGACTCTCAGTGAAATAAGTCACAGAGAAAAAGACACTTATCCTAAGATATCACTTATAGAGGGAATGTCAAAATCGCTACACTTGAACTGAATTACAAAACAGAACAGAGTCACACATTTAGAAAACACACTATGGCTGCTTAACGGGAAAGGTGAGGTGGGGTGATGCATAAAACAAGGGTTTGAAATTAGCTCAGATACCGTTCCACAAGCCAAATATGTAATAGACAAGACCTACTCCCTGCTCAGTGAACTGGACTCAACAGCCCCTATTCACCGCCCAAGAATATATCTGACGAGTAAGAGTCTTAAAACCTAGGTATTGATCTCTCTCTGGAAGTGCATCAAGAGGGTGTAAAGCGGCATAAACACAGCAGTGAAAAGCAGCTAAACCCCATTATAAAAATAGATTACTTAAAAAAAAAACCCATAAAACAAAGACAGTGAAAGAGAGAGAAATTCTTACAAAATCCGTTCAGGGGCTCTGATGCAACCTGGATTGACCATATCTAGACCCACAGCTGGATGAGACATGAGGCTGGACACTCTTGGGGCTGAGAGGATTGGTGAGCTTGGGTGAGCAAACGCAGACCCTTTAAAGTCCTACTGCGTGGTACCCATGCCGTGGGTCCCAAATCTCCAGGTTCAAGGGCATCTTCCTACATCGAAAACATGCGTGGGAAACCCAGAAGATGGTACACCGTGTGATCGGGAAAGGGTTCTCAAACGCACCTCATTTCTCCTCTCCTTGTGCTCGGGTTCGCCATTCCAGCCGCTCTACTAACAATCTCCCTACTTGGAGAATCTGCACCTTTAACCTCCTGTTTCGGACAGGTCGCAATTTGGCCTGAGGATGAACGGGAAGACGGGGAACCAATGAGAGACTAGCTCTAGGTGTTGGGACAGGCACAGGTCACTCTATTTTCCCATCAGGAAGAAGAATGAACCACAGGCTCAGCCTGCCCCCCGGAACCAGAATACGGCCTGAAGCAATCCTGCGCTTTGGCGGCCAGCTCCCAAAAAAGCGAGTTGACAAATGGAGCTCAGGGGCACTGCAATTCACAAACCTGCAGAGTTATAAATGATAACTCTCGTCCACAAATATATTGAGGGAAGGCAACGAAGAGGATTTGAAAGCAAGGCAGAATTGCAGGAAACAGGTTTCAGGAGGCAGAGTCGACTCGCCTTGAAAGCACATGAAAAGCGGCAAAGCGTTGACAATGATGCCCTTGGCCAAAAAGGGCGTATGCGTTTTTTCCTGAATATATTCAGGAAAAAACGCATACGCCCTTTTTGGCCAACCAGGCAAGCCCGAAAGGCAAATCAGCGCTACAAAGAAGTCTCGCTTGCCATCGGTCAAAAGGGCCATGCTGAAAAAAGTGTAAAAACCAGAAATGCAGGACAGGCCATGGAGACATGGGAGCCTTGCTACGCTGATGGGCGGGCTGTAAATTGCCAGCAGCCACTCTGGAGAAGTGTACGGTGTGTCCTGAAACATGTAATAAGCACAGCTTAGAGAGCATAGGGCACTTCCACTCATGGGCGTATAAATCGGGAAACCTAAAAATCAACAAGACACAGGCACCCCAAAGTTTAGGGCTGCTCTGTTTCCAAGAACCTCCACTTCGGTACACCTTCAATATCCCAGGAAAGCGAAAAATGGATAAAGAAGTTGTGGTACTTAGGCACAATGGAATATCACTCAGCCATGAAATCAATGTCATAAGGCTAGTAGCAGCAGGATGAGTGGATTTAGGTACGATGACTCTCAGTGAAATAAGTCACAGAGAAAAAGACACTTATCCTAAGATATCACTTATAGAGGGAATGTCAAAATCGCTACACTTGAACTGAATTACAAAACAGAACAGAGTCACACATTTAGAAAACACACTATGGCTGCTTAACGGGAAAGGTGAGGTGGGGTGATGCATAAAACAAGGGTTTGAAATTAGCTCAGATACCGTTCCACAAGCCAAATATGTAATAGACAAGACCTACTCCCTGCTCAGTGAACTGGACTCAACAGCCCCTATTCACCGCCCAAGAATATATCTGACGAGTAAGAGTCTTAAAACCTATGTATTGATCTCTCTCTGGAAGTGCATCAAGAGGGTGTAAAGCGGCATAAACACAGCAGTGAAAAGCAGCTAAACCCCATTATAAAAATAGATTACTTAAAAAAAACCCCATAAAACAAAGACAGTGAAAGAGAGAGAAATTCTTACAAAATCCGTTCAGGGGCTCTGATGCAACCTGGATTGACCATATCTAGACCCACAGCTGGATGAGACATGAGGCTGGACACTCTTGGGGCTGAGAGGATTGGTGAGCTTGGGTGAGCAAACGCAGACCCTTTAAAGTCCTACTGCGTGGTACCCATGCCGTGGGTCCCAAATCTCCAGGTTCAAGGGCATCTTCCTACATCGAAAACATGCGTGGGAAACCCAGAAGATGGTACACCGTGTGATCGGGAAAGGGTTCTCAAACGCACCTCATTTCTCCTCTCCTTGTGCTCGGGTTCGCCATTCCAGCCGCTCTACTAACAATCTCCCTACTTGGAGAATCTGCACCTTGAACCTCCTGTTTCGGACAGGTCGCAATTTGACCTGAGGATGAACGGGAAGACGGGGAACCAATGAGAGACTAGCTCTAGGTGTTGGGACAGGCACAGGTCACTCTATTTTCCCATCAGGAAGAAGAATGAACCACAGGCTCAGCCTGCCCCCCGGAACCAGAATACGGCCTGAAGCAATCCTGCGCTTTGGCGGCCAGCTCCCAAAAAAACGAGTTGACAAATGGAGCTCAGGGGCACTGCAATTCACAAACCTGCAGAGTTATAAATGATAACTCTCGTCCACAAATATATTGAGGGAAGGCAACGAAGAGGATTTGAAAGCAAGGCAGAATTGCAGGAAACAGGTTTCAGGAGGCAGAGTCGACTCGCCTTGAAAGCACATGAAAAGCGGCAAAGCGTTGACAATGATGCCCTTGGCCAAAAAGGGCGTATGCGTTTTTTCCTGAATATATTCAGGAAAAAACGCATACGCCCTTTTTGGCCAACCAGGCAAGCCCGAAAGGCAAATCAGCGCTACAAAGAAGTCTCGCTTGCCATCGGTCAAAAGGGCCATGCTGAAAAAAGTGTAAAAACCAGAAATGCAGGACAGGCCATGGAGACATGGGAGCCTTGCTACGCTGATGGGCGGGCTGTAAATTGCCAGCAGCCACTCTGGAGAAGTGTACGGTGTGTCCTGAAACATGTAATAAGCACAGCTTAGAGAGCATAGGGCACTTCCACTCATGGGCGTATAAATCGGGAAACCTAAAAATCAACAAGACACAGGCACCCCAAAGTTTAGGGCTGCTCTGTTTCCAAGAACCTCCACTTCGGTACACCTTCAATATCCCAGGAAAGCGAAAAATGGATAAAGAAGTTGTGGTACTTAGGCACAATGGAATATCACTCAGCCATGAAATCAATGTCATAAGGCTAGTAGCAGCAGGATGAGTGGATTTAGGTACGATGACTCTCAGTGAAATAAGTCACAGAGAAAAAGACACTTATCCTAAGATATCACTTATAGAGGGAATGTCAAAATCGCTACACTTGAACTGAATTACAAAACAGAACAGAGTCACACATTTAGAAAACACACTATGGCTGCTTAACGGGAAAGGTGAGGTGGGGTGATGCATAAAACAAGGGTTTGAAATTAGCTCAGATACCGTTCCACAAGCCAAATATGTAATAGACAAGACCTACTCCCTGCTCAGTGAACTGGACTCAACAGCCCCTATTCACCGCCCAAGAATATATCTGACGAGTAAGAGTCTTAAAACCTAGGTATTGATCTCTCTCTGGAAGTGCATCAAGAGGGTGTAAAGCGGCATAAACACAGCAGTGAAAAGCAGCTAAACCCCATTATAAAAATAGATTACTTAAAAAAAAACCCATAAAACAAAGACAGTGAAAGAGAGAGAAATTCTTACAAAATCCGTTCAGGGGCTCTGATGCAACCTGGATTGACCATATCTAGACCCACAGCTGGATGAGACATGAGGCTGGACACTCTTGGGGCTGAGAGGATTGGTGAGCTTGGGTGAGCAAACGCAGACCCTTTAAAGTCCTACTGCGTGGTACCCATGCCGTGGGTCCCAAATCTCCAGGTTCAAGGGCATCTTCCTACATCGAAAACATGCGTGGGAAACCCAGAAGATGGTACACCGTGTGATCGGGAAAGGGTTCTCAAACGCACCTCATTTCTCCTCTCCTTGTGCTCGGGTTCGCCATTCCAGCCGCTCTACTAACAATCTCCCTACTTGGAGAATCTGCACCTTTAACCTCCTGTTTCGGACAGGTCGCAATTTGGCCTGAGGATGAACGGGAAGACGGGGAACCAATGAGAGACTAGCTCTAGGTGTTGGGACAGGCACAGGTCACTCTATTTTCCCATCAGGAAGAAGAATGAACCACAGGCTCAGCCTGCCCCCCGGAACCAGAATACGGCCTGAAGCAATCCTGCGCTTTGGCGGCCAGCTCCCAAAAAAGCGAGTTGACAAATGGAGCTCAGGGGCACTGCAATTCACAAACCTGCAGAGTTATAAATGATAACTCTCGTCCACAAATATATTGAGGGAAGGCAACGAAGAGGATTTGAAAGCAAGGCAGAATTGCAGGAAACAGGTTTCAGGAGGCAGAGTCGACTCGCCTTGAAAGCACATGAAAAGCGGCAAAGCGTTGACAATGATGCCCTTGGCCAAAAAGGGCGTATGCGTTTTTTCCTGAATATATTCAGGAAAAAACGCATACGCCCTTTTTGGCCAACCAGGCAAGCCCGAAAGGCAAATCAGCGCTACAAAGAAGTCTCGCTTGCCATCGGTCAAAAGGGCCATGCTGAAAAAAGTGTAAAAACCAGAAATGCAGGACAGGCCATGGAGACATGGGAGCCTTGCTACGCTGATGGGCGGGCTGTAAATTGCCAGCAGCCACTCTGGAGAAGTGTACGGTGTGTCCTGAAACATGTAATAAGCACAGCTTAGAGAGCATAGGGCACTTCCACTCATGGGCGTATAAATCGGGAAACCTAAAAATCAACAAGACACAGGCACCCCAAAGTTTAGGGCTGCTCTGTTTCCAAGAACCTCCACTTCGGTACACCTTCAATATCCCAGGAAAGCGAAAAATGGATAAAGAAGTTGTGGTACTTAGGCACAATGGAATATCACTCAGCCATGAAATCAATGTCATAAGGCTAGTAGCAGCAGGATGAGTGGATTTAGGTACGATGACTCTCAGTGAAATAAGTCACAGAGAAAAAGACACTTATCCTAAGATATCACTTATAGAGGGAATGTCAAAATCGCTACACTTGAACTGAATTACAAAACAGAACAGAGTCACACATTTAGAAAACACACTATGGCTGCTTAACGGGAAAGGTGAGGTGGGGTGATGCATAAAACAAGGGTTTGAAATTAGCTCAGATACCGTTCCACAAGCCAAATATGTAATAGACAAGACCTACTCCCTGCTCAGTGAACTGGACTCAACAGCCCCTATTCACCGCCCAAGAATATATCTGACGAGTAAGAGTCTTAAAACCTATGTATTGATCTCTCTCTGGAAGTGCATCAAGAGGGTGTAAAGCGGCATAAACACAGCAGTGAAAAGCAGCTAAACCCCATTATAAAAATAGATTACTTAAAAAAAACCCCATAAAACAAAGACAGTGAAAGAGAGAGAAATTCTTACAAAATCCGTTCAGGGGCTCTGATGCAACCTGGATTGACCATATCTAGACCCACAGCTGGATGAGACATGAGGCTGGACACTCTTGGGGCTGAGAGGATTGGTGAGCTTGGGTGAGCAAACGCAGACCCTTTAAAGTCCTACTGCGTGGTACCCATGCCGTGGGTCCCAAATCTCCAGGTTCAAGGGCATCTTCCTACATCGAAAACATGCGTGGGAAACCCAGAAGATGGTACACCGTGTGATCGGGAAAGGGTTCTCAAACGCACCTCATTTCTCCTCTCCTTGTGCTCGGGTTCGCCATTCCAGCCGCTCTACTAACAATCTCCCTACTTGGAGAATCTGCACCTTGAACCTCCTGTTTCGGACAGGTCGCAATTTGACCTGAGGATGAACGGGAAGACGGGGAACCAATGAGAGACTAGCTCTAGGTGTTGGGACAGGCACAGGTCACTCTATTTTCCCATCAGGAAGAAGAATGAACCACAGGCTCAGCCTGCCCCCCGGAACCAGAATACGGCCTGAAGCAATCCTGCGCTTTGGCGGCCAGCTCCCAAAAAAACGAGTTGACAAATGGAGCTCAGGGGCACTGCAATTCACAAACCTGCAGAGTTATAAATGATAACTCTCGTCCACAAATATATTGAGGGAAGGCAACGAAGAGGATTTGAAAGCAAGGCAGAATTGCAGGAAACAGGTTTCAGGAGGCAGAGTCGACTCGCCTTGAAAGCACATGAAAAGCGGCAAAGCGTTGACAATGATGCCCTTGGCCAAAAAGGGCGTATGCGTTTTTTCCTGAATATATTCAGGAAAAAACGCATACGCCCCTTTTGGCCAACCAGGCAAGCCCGAAAGGCAAATCAGCGCTACAAAGAAGTCTCGCTTGCCATCGGTCAAAAGGGCCATGCTGAAAAAAGTGTAAAAACCAGAAATGCAGGACAGGCCATGGAGACATGGGAGCCTTGCTACGCTGATGGGCGGGCTGTAAATTGCCAGCAGCCACTCTGGAGAAGTGTACGGTGTGTCCTGAAACATGTAATAAGCACAGCTTAGAGAGCATAGGGCACTTCCACTCATGGGCGTATAAATCGGGAAACCTAAAAATCAACAAGACACAGGCACCCCAAAGTTTAGGGCTGCTCTGTTTCCAAGAACCTCCACTTCGGTACACCTTCAATATCCCAGGAAAGCGAAAAATGGATAAAGAAGTTGTGGTACTTAGGCACAATGGAATATCACTCAGCCATGAAATCAATGTCATAAGGCTAGTAGCAGCAGGATGAGTGGATTTAGGTACGATGACTCTCAGTGAAATAAGTCACAGAGAAAAAGACACTTATCCTAAGATATCACTTATAGAGGGAATGTCAAAATCGCTACACTTGAACTGAATTACAAAACAGAACAGAGTCACACATTTAGAAAACACACTATGGCTGCTTAACGGGAAAGGTGAGGTGGGGTGATGCATAAAACAAGGGTTTGAAATTAGCTCAGATACCGTTCCACAAGCCAAATATGTAATAGACAAGACCTACTCCCTGCTCAGTGAACTGGACTCAACAGCCCCTATTCACCGCCCAAGAATATATCTGACGAGTAAGAGTCTTAAAACCTATGTATTGATCTCTCTCTGGAAGTGCATCAAGAGGGTGTAAAGCGGCATAAACACAGCAGTGAAAAGCAGCTAAACCCCATTATAAAAATAGATTACTTAAAAAAAACCCCATAAAACAAAGACAGTGAAAGAGAGAGAAATTCTTACAAAATCCGTTCAGGGGCTCTGATGCAACCTGGATTGACCATATCTAGACCCACAGCTGGATGAGACATGAGGCTGGACACTCTTGGGGCTGAGAGGATTGGTGAGCTTGGGTGAGCAAACGCAGACCCTTTAAAGTCCTACTGCGTGGTACCCATGCCGTGGGTCCCAAATCTCCAGGTTCAAGGGCATCTTCCTACATCGAAAACATGCGTGGGAAACCCAGAAGATGGTACACCGTGTGATCGGGAAAGGGTTCTCAAACGCACCTCATTTCTCCTCTCCTTGTGCTCGGGTTCGCCATTCCAGCCGCTCTACTAACAATCTCCCTACTTGGAGAATCTGCACCTTTAACCTCCTGTTTCGGACAGGTCGCAATTTGGCCTGAGGATGAACGGGAAGACGGGGAACCAATGAGAGACTAGCTCTAGGTGTTGGGACAGGCACAGGTCACTCTATTTTCCCATCAGGAAGAAGAATGAACCACAGGCTCAGCCTGCCCCCCGGAACCAGAATACGGCCTGAAGCAATCCTGCGCTTTGGCGGCCAGCTCCTAAAAAAGCGAGTTGACAAATGGAGCTCAGGGGCACTGCAATTCACAAACCTGCAGAGTTATAAATGATAACTCTCGTCCACAAATATATTGAGGGAAGGCAACGAAGAGGATTTGAAAGCAAGGCAGAATTGCAGGAAACAGGTTTCAGGAGGCAGAGTCGACTCGCCTTGAAAGCACATGAAAAGCGGCAAAGCGTTGACAATGATGCCCTTGGCCAAAAGGGGCGTATGCGTTTTTTCCTGAATATATTCAGGAAAAAACGCATACGCCCCTTTTGGCCAACCAGGCAAGCCCGAAAGGCAAATCAGCGCTACAAAGAAGTCTCGCTTGCCATCGGTCAAAAGGGCCATGCTGAAAAAAGTGTAAAAACCAGAAATGCAGGACAGGCCATGGAGACATGGGAGCCTTGCTACGCTGATGGGCGGGCTGTAAATTGCCAGCAGCCACTCTGGAGAAGTGTACGGTGTGTCCTGAAACATGTAATAAGCACAGCTTAGAGAGCATAGGGCACTTCCACTCATGGGCGTATAAATCGGGAAACCTAAAAATCAACAAGACACAGGCACCCCAAAGTTTAGGGCTGCTCTGTTTCCAAGAACCTCCACTTCGGTACACCTTCAATATCCCAGGAAAGCGAAAAATGGATAAAGAAGTTGTGGTACTTAGGCACAATGGAATATCACTCAGCCATGAAATCAATGTCATAAGGCTAGTAGCAGCAGGATGAGTGGATTTAGGTACGATGACTCTCAGTGAAATAAGTCACAGAGAAAAAGACACTTATCCTAAGATATCACTTATAGAGGGAATGTCAAAATCGCTACACTTGAACTGAATTACAAAACAGAACAGAGTCACACATTTAGAAAACACACTATGGCTGCTTAACGGGAAAGGTGAGGTGGGGTGATGCATAAAACAAGGGTTTGAAATTAGCTCAGATACCGTTCCACAAGCCAAATATGTAATAGACAAGACCTACTCCCTGCTCAGTGAACTGGACTCAACAGCCCCTATTCACCGCCCAAGAATATATCTGATGAGTAAGAGTCTTAAAACCTATGTATTGATCTCTCTCTGGAAGTGCATCAAGAGGGTGTAAAGCGGCATAAACACAGCAGTGAAAAGCAGCTAAACCCCATTATAAAAATAGATTACTTAAAAAAAACCCCATAAAACAAAGACAGTGAAAGAGAGAGAAATTCTTACAAAATCCGTTCAGGGGCTCTGATGCAACCTGGATTGACCATATCTAGACCCACAGCTGGATGAGACATGAGGCTGGACACTCTTGGGGCTGAGAGGATTGGTGAGCTTGGGTGAGCAAACGCAGACCCTTTAAAGTCCTACTGCGTGGTACCCATGCCGTGGGTCCCAAATCTCCAGGTTCAAGGGCATCTTCCTACATCGAAAACATGCGTGGGAAACCCAGAAGATGGTACACCGTGTGATCGGGAAAGGGTTCTCAAACGCACCTCATTTCTCCTCTCCTTGTGCTCGGGTTCGCCATTCCAGCCGCTCTACTAACAATCTCCCTACTTGGAGAATCTGCACCTTTAACCTCCTGTTTCGGACAGGTCGCAATTTGGCCTGAGGATGAACGGGAAGACGGGGAACCAATGAGAGACTAGCTCTAGGTGTTGGGACAGGCACAGGTCACTCTATTTTCCCATCAGGAAGAAGAATGAGCCACAGGCTCAGCCTGCCCCCCGGAACCAGAATACGGCCTGAAGCAATCCTGCGCTTTGGCGGCCAGCTCCCAAAAAAGCGAGTTGACAAATGGAGCTCAGGGGCACTGCAACTCACAAACCTGCAGAGTTATAAATGATAACTCTCGTCCACAAATATATTGAGGGAAGGCAACGAAGAGGATTTGAAAGCAAGGCAGAATTGCAGGAAACAGGTTTCAGGAGGCAGAGTCGACTCGCCTTGAAAGCACATGAAAAGCGGCAAAGCGTTGACAATGATGCCCTTGGCCAAAAGGGGCGTATGCGTTTTTTCCTGAATATATTCAGGAAAAAACGCATACGCCCCTTTTGGCCAACCAGGCAAGCCCGAAAGGCAAATCAGCGCTACAAAGAAGTCTCGCTTGCCATCGGTCAAAAGGGCCATGCTGAAAAAAGTGTAAAAACCAGAAATGCAGGACAGGCCATGGAGACATGGGAGCCTTGCTACGCTGATGGGCGGGCTGTAAATTGCCAGCAGCCACTCTGGAGAAGTGTACGGTGTGTCCTGAAACATGTAATAAGCACAGCTTAGAGAGCATAGGGCACTTCCACTCATGGGCGTATAAATCGGGAAACCTAAAATCAACAAGACACAGGCACCCCAAAGTTTAGGGCTGCTCTGTTTCCAAGAACCTCCACTTCGGTACACCTTCAATATCCCAGGAAAGCGAAAAATGGATAAAGAAGTTGTGGTACTTAGGCACAATGGAATATCACTCAGCCATGAAATCAATGTCATAAGGCTAGTAGCAGCAGGATGAGTGGATTTAGGTACGATGACTCTCAGTGAAATAAGTCACAGAGAAAAAGACACTTATCCTAAGATATCACTTATAGAGGGAATGTCAAAATCGCTACACTTGAACTGAATTACAAAACAGAACAGAGTCACACATTTAGAAAACACACTATGGCTGCTTAACGGGAAAGGTGAGGTGGGGTGATGCATAAAACAAGGGTTTGAAATTAGCTCAGATACCGTTCCACAAGCCAAATATGTAATAGACAAGACCTACTCCCTGCTCAGTGAACTGGACTCAACAGCCCCTATTCACCGCCCAAGAATATATCTGACGAGTAAGAGTCTTAAAACCTAGGTATTGATCTCTCTCTGGAAGTGCATCAAGAGGGTGTAAAGCGGCATAAACACAGCAGTGAAAAGCAGCTAAACCCCATTATAAAAATAGATTACTTAAAAAAAAAAACCCATAAAACAAAGACAGTGAAAGAGAGAGAAATTCTTACAAAATCCGTTCAGGGGCTCTGATGCAACCTGGATTGACCATATCTAGACCCACAGCTGGATGAGACATGAGGCTGGACACTCTTGGGGCTGAGAGGATTGGTGAGCTTGGGTGAGCAAACGCAGACCCTTTAAAGTCCTACTGCGTGGTACCCATGCCGTGGGTCCCAAATCTCCAGGTTCAAGGGCATCTTCCTACATCGAAAACATGCGTGGGAAACCCAGAAGATGGTACACCGTGTGATCGGGAAAGGGTTCTCAAACGCACCTCATTTCTCCTCTCCTTGTGCTCGGGTTCGCCATTCCAGCCGCTCTACTAACAATCTCCCTACTTGGAGAATCTGCACCTTGAACCTCCTGTTTCGGACAGGTCGCAATTTGGCCTGAGGATGAACGGGAAGACGGGGAACCAATGAGAGACTAGCTCTAGGTGTTGGGACAGGCACAGGTCACTCTATTTTCCCATCAGGAAGAAGAATGAACCACAGGCTCAGCCTGCCCCCCGGAACCAGAATACGGCCTGAAGCAATCCTGCGCTTTGGCGGCCAGCTCCCAAAAAAGCGAGTTGACAAATGGAGCTCAGGGGCACTGCAATTCACAAACCTGCAGAGTTATAAATGATAACTCTCGTCCACAAATATATTGAGGGAAGGCAACGAAGAGGATTTGAAAGCAAGGCAGAATTGCAGGAAACAGGTTTCAGGAGGCAGAGTCGACTCGCCTTGAAAGCACATGAAAAGCGGCAAAGCGTTGACAATGATGCCCTTGGCCAAAAAGGGCGTATGCGTTTTTTCCTGAATATATTCAGGAAAAAACGCATACGCCCTTTTTGGCCAACCAGGCAAGCCCGAAAGGCAAATCAGCGCTACAAAGAAGTCTCGCTTGCCATCGGTCAAAAGGGCCATGCTGAAAAAAGTGTAAAAACCAGAAATGCAGGACAGGCCATGGAGACATGGGAGCCTTGCTACGCTGATGGGCGGGCTGTAAATTGCCAGCAGCCACTCTGGAGAAGTGTACGGTGTGTCCTGAAACATGTAATAAGCACAGCTTAGAGAGCATAGGGCACTTCCACTCATGGGCGTATAAATCGGGAAACCTAAAAATCAACAAGACACAGGCACCCCAAAGTTTAGGGCTGCTCTGTTTCCAAGAACCTCCACTTCGGTACACCTTCAATATCCCAGGAAAGCGAAAAATGGATAAAGAAGTTGTGGTACTTAGGCACAATGGAATATCACTCAGCCATGAAATCAATGTCATAAGGCTAGTAGCAGCAGGATGAGTGGATTTAGGTACGATGACTCTCAGTGAAATAAGTCACAGAGAAAAAGACACTTATCCTAAGATATCACTTATAGAGGGAATGTCAAAATCGCTACACTTGAACTGAATTACAAAACAGAACAGAGTCACACATTTAGAAAACACACTATGGCTGCTTAACGGGAAAGGTGAGGTGGGGTGATGCATAAAACAAGGGTTTGAAATTAGCTCAGATACCGTTCCACAAGCCAAATATGTAATAGACAAGACCTACTCCCTGCTCAGTGAACTGGACTCAACAGCCCCTATTCACCGCCCAAGAATATATCTGACGAGTAAGAGTCTTAAAACCTATGTATTGATCTCTCTCTGGAAGTGCATCAAGAGGGTGTAAAGCGGCATAAACACAGCAGTGAAAAGCAGCTAAACCCCATTATAAAAATAGATTACTTAAAAAAAACCCCATAAAACAAAGACAGTGAAAGAGAGAGAAATTCTTACAAAATCCGTTCAGGGGCTCTGATGCAACCTGGATTGACCATATCTAGACCCACAGCTGGATGAGACATGAGGCTGGACACTCTTGGGGCTGAGAGGATTGGTGAGCTTGGGTGAGCAAACGCAGACCCTTTAAAGTCCTACTGCGTGGTACCCATGCCGTGGGTCCCAAATCTCCAGGTTCAAGGGCATCTTCCTACATCGAAAACATGCGTGGGAAACCCAGAAGATGGTACACCGTGTGATCGGGAAAGGGTTCTCAAACGCACCTCATTTCTCCTCTCCTTGTGCTCGGGTTCGCCATTCCAGCCGCTCTACTAACAATCTCCCTACTTGGAGAATCTGCACCTTGAACCTCCTGTTTCGGACAGGTCGCAATTTGACCTGAGGATGAACGGGAAGACGGGGAACCAATGAGAGACTAGCTCTAGGTGTTGGGACAGGCACAGGTCACTCTATTTTCCCATCAGGAAGAAGAATGAACCACAGGCTCAGCCTGCCCCCCGGAACCAGAATACGGCCTGAAGCAATCCTGCGCTTTGGCGGCCAGCTCCCAAAAAAACGAGTTGACAAATGGAGCTCAGGGGCACTGCAATTCACAAACCTGCAGAGTTATAAATGATAACTCTCGTCCACAAATATATTGAGGGAAGGCAACGAAGAGGATTTGAAAGCAAGGCAGAATTGCAGGAAACAGGTTTCAGGAGGCAGAGTCGACTCGCCTTGAAAGCACATGAAAAGCGGCAAAGCGTTGACAATGATGCCCTTGGCCAAAAAGGGCGTATGCGTTTTTTCCTGAATATATTCAGGAAAAAACGCATACGCCCCTTTTGGCCAACCAGGCAAGCCCGAAAGGCAAATCAGCGCTACAAAGAAGTCTCGCTTGCCATCGGTCAAAAGGGCCATGCTGAAAAAAGTGTAAAAACCAGAAATGCAGGACAGGCCATGGAGACATGGGAGCCTTGCTACGCTGATGGGCGGGCTGTAAATTGCCAGCAGCCACTCTGGAGAAGTGTACGGTGTGTCCTGAAACATGTAATAAGCACAGCTTAGAGAGCATAGGGCACTTCCACTCATGGGCGTATAAATCGGGAAACCTAAAAATCAACAAGACACAGGCACCCCAAAGTTTAGGGCTGCTCTGTTTCCAAGAACCTCCACTTCGGTACACCTTCAATATCCCAGGAAAGCGAAAAATGGATAAAGAAGTTGTGGTACTTAGGCACAATGGAATATCACTCAGCCATGAAATCAATGTCATAAGGCTAGTAGCAGCAGGATGAGTGGATTTAGGTACGATGACTCTCAGTGAAATAAGTCACAGAGAAAAAGACACTTATCCTAAGATATCACTTATAGAGGGAATGTCAAAATCGCTACACTTGAACTGAATTACAAAACAGAACAGAGTCACACATTTAGAAAACACACTATGGCTGCTTAACGGGAAAGGTGAGGTGGGGTGATGCATAAAACAAGGGTTTGAAATTAGCTCAGATACCGTTCCACAAGCCAAATATGTAATAGACAAGACCTACTCCCTGCTCAGTGAACTGGACTCAACAGCCCCTATTCACCGCCCAAGAATATATCTGACGAGTAAGAGTCTTAAAACCTATGTATTGATCTCTCTCTGGAAGTGCATCAAGAGGGTGTAAAGCGGCATAAACACAGCAGTGAAAAGCAGCTAAACCCCATTATAAAAATAGATTACTTAAAAAAAACCCCATAAAACAAAGACAGTGAAAGAGAGAGAAATTCTTACAAAATCCGTTCAGGGGCTCTGATGCAACCTGGATTGACCATATCTAGACCCACAGCTGGATGAGACATGAGGCTGGACACTCTTGGGGCTGAGAGGATTGGTGAGCTTGGGTGAGCAAACGCAGACCCTTTAAAGTCCTACTGCGTGGTACCCATGCCGTGGGTCCCAAATCTCCAGGTTCAAGGGCATCTTCCTACATCGAAAACATGCGTGGGAAACCCAGAAGATGGTACACCGTGTGATCGGGAAAGGGTTCTCAAACGCACCTCATTTCTCCTCTCCTTGTGCTCGGGTTCGCCATTCCAGCCGCTCTACTAACAATCTCCCTACTTGGAGAATCTGCACCTTTAACCTCCTGTTTCGGACAGGTCGCAATTTGGCCTGAGGATGAACGGGAAGACGGGGAACCAATGAGAGACTAGCTCTAGGTGTTGGGACAGGCACAGGTCACTCTATTTTCCCATCAGGAAGAAGAATGAACCACAGGCTCAGCCTGCCCCCCGGAACCAGAATACGGCCTGAAGCAATCCTGCGCTTTGGCGGCCAGCTCCTAAAAAAGCGAGTTGACAAATGGAGCTCAGGGGCACTGCAATTCACAAACCTGCAGAGTTATAAATGATAACTCTCGTCCACAAATATATTGAGGGAAGGCAACGAAGAGGATTTGAAAGCAAGGCAGAATTGCAGGAAACAGGTTTCAGGAGGCAGAGTCGACTCGCCTTGAAAGCACATGAAAAGCGGCAAAGCGTTGACAATGATGCCCTTGGCCAAAAGGGGCGTATGCGTTTTTTCCTGAATATATTCAGGAAAAAACGCATACGCCCCTTTTGGCCAACCAGGCAAGCCCGAAAGGCAAATCAGCGCTACAAAGAAGTCTCGCTTGCCATCGGTCAAAAGGGCCATGCTGAAAAAAGTGTAAAAACCAGAAATGCAGGACAGGCCATGGAGACATGGGAGCCTTGCTACGCTGATGGGCGGGCTGTAAATTGCCAGCAGCCACTCTGGAGAAGTGTACGGTGTGTCCTGAAACATGTAATAAGCACAGCTTAGAGAGCATAGGGCACTTCCACTCATGGGCGTATAAATCGGGAAACCTAAAAATCAACAAGACACAGGCACCCCAAAGTTTAGGGCTGCTCTGTTTCCAAGAACCTCCACTTCGGTACACCTTCAATATCCCAGGAAAGCGAAAAATGGATAAAGAAGTTGTGGTACTTAGGCACAATGGAATATCACTCAGCCATGAAATCAATGTCATAAGGCTAGTAGCAGCAGGATGAGTGGATTTAGGTACGATGACTCTCAGTGAAATAAGTCACAGAGAAAAAGACACTTATCCTAAGATATCACTTATAGAGGGAATGTCAAAATCGCTACACTTGAACTGAATTACAAAACAGAACAGAGTCACACATTTAGAAAACACACTATGGCTGCTTAACGGGAAAGGTGAGGTGGGGTGATGCATAAAACAAGGGTTTGAAATTAGCTCAGATACCGTTCCACAAGCCAAATATGTAATAGACAAGACCTACTCCCTGCTCAGTGAACTGGACTCAACAGCCCCTATTCACCGCCCAAGAATATATCTGATGAGTAAGAGTCTTAAAACCTATGTATTGATCTCTCTCTGGAAGTGCATCAAGAGGGTGTAAAGCGGCATAAACACAGCAGTGAAAAGCAGCTAAACCCCATTATAAAAATAGATTACTTAAAAAAAACCCCATAAAACAAAGACAGTGAAAGAGAGAGAAATTCTTACAAAATCCGTTCAGGGGCTCTGATGCAACCTGGATTGACCATATCTAGACCCACAGCTGGATGAGACATGAGGCTGGACACTCTTGGGGCTGAGAGGATTGGTGAGCTTGGGTGAGCAAACGCAGACCCTTTAAAGTCCTACTGCGTGGTACCCATGCCGTGGGTCCCAAATCTCCAGGTTCAAGGGCATCTTCCTACATCGAAAACATGCGTGGGAAACCCAGAAGATGGTACACCGTGTGATCGGGAAAGGGTTCTCAAACGCACCTCATTTCTCCTCTCCTTGTGCTCGGGTTCGCCATTCCAGCCGCTCTACTAACAATCTCCCTACTTGGAGAATCTGCACCTTTAACCTCCTGTTTCGGACAGGTCGCAATTTGGCCTGAGGATGAACGGGAAGACGGGGAACCAATGAGAGACTAGCTCTAGGTGTTGGGACAGGCACAGGTCACTCTATTTTCCCATCAGGAAGAAGAATGAGCCACAGGCTCAGCCTGCCCCCCGGAACCAGAATACGGCCTGAAGCAATCCTGCGCTTTGGCGGCCAGCTCCCAAAAAAGCGAGTTGACAAATGGAGCTCAGGGGCACTGCAACTCACAAACCTGCAGAGTTATAAATGATAACTCTCGTCCACAAATATATTGAGGGAAGGCAACGAAGAGGATTTGAAAGCAAGGCAGAATTGCAGGAAACAGGTTTCAGGAGGCAGAGTCGACTCGCCTTGAAAGCACATGAAAAGCGGCAAAGCGTTGACAATGATGCCCTTGGCCAAAAGGGGCGTATGCGTTTTTTCCTGAATATATTCAGGAAAAAACGCATACGCCCCTTTTGGCCAACCAGGCAAGCCCGAAAGGCAAATCAGCGCTACAAAGAAGTCTCGCTTGCCATCGGTCAAAAGGGCCATGCTGAAAAAAGTGTAAAAACCAGAAATGCAGGACAGGCCATGGAGACATGGGAGCCTTGCTACGCTGATGGGCGGGCTGTAAATTGCCAGCAGCCACTCTGGAGAAGTGTACGGTGTGTCCTGAAACATGTAATAAGCACAGCTTAGAGAGCATAGGGCACTTCCACTCATGGGCGTATAAATCGGGAAACCTAAAAATCAACAAGACACAGGCACCCCAAAGTTTAGGGCTGCTCTGTTTCCAAGAACCTCCACTTCGGTACACCTTCAATATCCCAGGAAAGCGAAAAATGGATAAAGAAGTTGTGGTACTTAGGCACAATGGAATATCACTCAGCCATGAAATCAATGTCATAAGGCTAGTAGCAGCAGGATGAGTGGATTTAGGTACGATGACTCTCAGTGAAATAAGTCACAGAGAAAAAGACACTTATCCTAAGATATCACTTATAGAGGGAATGTCAAAATCGCTACACTTGAACTGAATTACAAAACAGAACAGAGTCACACATTTAGAAAACACACTATGGCTGCTTAACGGGAAAGGTGAGGTGGGGTGATGCATAAAACAAGGGTTTGAAATTAGCTCAGATACCGTTCCACAAGCCAAATATGTAATAGACAAGACCTACTCCCTGCTCAGTGAACTGGACTCAACAGCCCCTATTCACCGCCCAAGAATATATCTGACGAGTAAGAGTCTTAAAACCTAGGTATTGATCTCTCTCTGGAAGTGCATCAAGAGGGTGTAAAGCGGCATAAACACAGCAGTGAAAAGCAGCTAAACCCCATTATAAAAATAGATTACTTAAAAAAAACCCCATAAAACAAAGACAGTGAAAGAGAGAGAAATTCTTACAAAATCCGTTCAGGGGCTCTGATGCAACCTGGATTGACCATATCTAGACCCACAGCTGGATGAGACATGAGGCTGGACACTCTTGGGGCTGAGAGGATTGGTGAGCTTGGGTGAGCAAACGCAGACCCTTTAAAGTCCTACTGCGTGGTACCCATGCCGTGGGTCCCAAATCTCCAGGTTCAAGGGCATCTTCCTACATCGAAAACATGCGTGGGAAACCCAGAAGATGGTACACCGTGTGATCGGGAAAGGGTTCTCAAACGCACCTCATTTCTCCTCTCCTTGTGCTCGGGTTCGCCATTCCAGCCGCTCTACTAACAATCTCCCTACTTGGAGAATCTGCACCTTGAACCTCCTGTTTCGGACAGGTCGCAATTTGGCCTGAGGATGAACGGGAAGACGGGGAACCAATGAGAGACTAGCTCTAGGTGTTGGGACAGGCACAGGTCACTCTATTTTCCCATCAGGAAGAAGAATGAACCACAGGCTCAGCCTGCCCCCCGGAACCAGAATACGGCCTGAAGCAATCCTGCGCTTTGGCGGCCAGCTCCCAAAAAAGCGAGTTGACAAATGGAGCTCAGGGGCACTGCAACTCACAAACCTGCAGAGTTATAAATGATAACTCTCGTCCACAAATATATTGAGGGAAGGCAACGAAGAGGATTTGAAAGCAAGGCAGAATTACAGGAAACAGGTTTCAGGAGGCAGAGTCGACTCGCCTTGAAAGCACATGAAAAGCGGCAAAGCGTTGACAATGATGCCCTTGGCCAAAAGGGGCGTATGCGTTTTTTCCTGAATATATTCAGGAAAAAACGCATACGCCCCTTTTGGCCAACCAGGCAAGCCCGAAAGGCAAATCAGCGCTACAAAGAAGTCTCGCTTGCCATCGGTCAAAAGGGCCATGCTGAAAAAAGTGTAAAAACCAGAAATGCAGGACAGGCCATGGAGACATGGGAGCCTTGCTACGCTGATGGGCGGGCTGTAAATTGCCAGCAGCCACTCTGGAGAAGTGTACGGTGTGTCCTGAAACATGTAATAAGCACAGCTTAGAGAGCATAGGGCACTTCCACTCATGGGCGTATAAATCGGGAAACCTAAAAATCAACAAGACACAGGCACCCCAAAGTTTAGGGCTGCTCTGTTTCCAAGAACCTCCACTTCGGTACACCTTCAATATCCCAGGAAAGCGAAAAATGGATAAAGAAGTTGTGGTACTTAGGCACAATGGAATATCACTCAGCCATGAAATCAATGTCATAAGGCTAGTAGCAGCAGGATGAGTGGATTTAGGTACGATGACTCTCAGTGAAATAAGTCACAGAGAAAAAGACACTTATCCTAAGATATCACTTATAGAGGGAATGTCAAAATCGCTACACTTGAACTGAATTACAAAACAGAACAGAGTCACACATTTAGAAAACACACTATGGCTGCTTAACGGGAAAGGTGAGGTGGGGTGATGCATAAAACAAGGGTTTGAAATTAGCTCAGATACCGTTCCACAAGCCAAATATGTAATAGACAAGACCTACTCCCTGCTCAGTGAACTGGACTCAACAGCCCCTATTCACCGCCCAAGAATATATCTGACGAGTAAGAGTCTTAAAACCTAGGTATTGATCTCTCTCTGGAAGTGCATCAAGAGGGTGTAAAGCGGCATAAACACAGCAGTGAAAAGCAGCTAAACCCCATTATAAAAATAGATTACTTAAAAAAAACCCCATAAAACAAAGACAGTGAAAGAGAGAGAAATTCTTACAAAATCCGTTCAGGGGCTCTGATGCAACCTGGATTGACCATATCTAGACCCACAGCTGGATGAGACATGAGGCTGGACACTCTTGGGGCTGAGAGGATTGGTGAGCTTGGGTGAGCAAACGCAGACCCTTTAAAGTCCTACTGCGTGGTACCCATGCCGTGGGTCCCAAATCTCCAGGTTCAAGGGCATCTTCCTACATCGAAAACATGCGTGGGAAACCCAGAAGATGGTACACCGTGTGATCGGGAAAGGGTTCTCAAACGCACCTCATTTCTCCTCTCCTTGTGCTCGGGTTCGCCATTCCAGCCGCTCTACTAACAATCTCCCTACTTGGAGAATCTGCACCTTTAACCTCCTGTTTCGGACAGGTCGCAATTTGGCCTGAGGATGAACGGGAAGACGGGGAACCAATGAGAGACTAGCTCTAGGTGTTGGGACAGGCACAGGTCACTCTATTTTCCCATCAGGAAGAAGAATGAACCACAGGCTCAGCCTGCCCCCCGGAACCAGAATACGGCCTGAAGCAATCCTGCGCTTTGGCGGCCAGCTCCTAAAAAAGCGAGTTGACAAATGGAGCTCAGGGGCACTGCAATTCACAAACCTGCAGAGTTATAAATGATAACTCTCGTCCACAAATATATTGAGGGAAGGCAACGAAGAGGATTTGAAAGCAAGGCAGAATTGCAGGAAACAGGTTTCAGGAGGCAGAGTCGACTCGCCTTGAAAGCACATGAAAAGCGGCAAAGCGTTGACAATGATGCCCTTGGCCAAAAGGGGCGTATGCGTTTTTTCCTGAATATATTCAGGAAAAAACGCATACGCCCCTTTTGGCCAACCAGGCAAGCCCGAAAGGCAAATCAGCGCTACAAAGAAGTCTCGCTTGCCATCGGTCAAAAGGGCCATGCTGAAAAAAGTGTAAAAACCAGAAATGCAGGACAGGCCATGGAGACATGGGAGCCTTGCTACGCTGATGGGCGGGCTGTAAATTGCCAGCAGCCACTCTGGAGAAGTGTACGGTGTGTCCTGAAACATGTAATAAGCACAGCTTAGAGAGCATAGGGCACTTCCACTCATGGGCGTATAAATCGGGAAACCTAAAAATCAACAAGACACAGGCACCCCAAAGTTTAGGGCTGCTCTGTTTCCAAGAACCTCCACTTCGGTACACCTTCAATATCCCAGGAAAGCGAAAAATGGATAAAGAAGTTGTGGTACTTAGGCACAATGGAATATCACTCAGCCATGAAATCAATGTCATAAGGCTAGTAGCAGCAGGATGAGTGGATTTAGGTACGATGACTCTCAGTGAAATAAGTCACAGAGAAAAAGACACTTATCCTAAGATATCACTTATAGAGGGAATGTCAAAATCGCTACACTTGAACTGAATTACAAAACAGAACAGAGTCACACATTTAGAAAACACACTATGGCTGCTTAACGGGAAAGGTGAGGTGGGGTGATGCATAAAACAAGGGTTTGAAATTAGCTCAGATACCGTTCCACAAGCCAAATATGTAATAGACAAGACCTACTCCCTGCTCAGTGAACTGGACTCAACAGCCCCTATTCACCGCCCAAGAATATATCTGACGAGTAAGAGTCTTAAAACCTATGTATTGATCTCTCTCTGGAAGTGCATCAAGAGGGTGTAAAGCGGCATAAACACAGCAGTGAAAAGCAGCTAAACCCCATTATAAAAATAGATTACTTAAAAAAAACCCCATAAAACAAAGACAGTGAAAGAGAGAGAAATTCTTACAAAATCCGTTCAGGGGCTCTGATGCAACCTGGATTGACCATATCTAGACCCACAGCTGGATGAGACATGAGGCTGGACACTCTTGGGGCTGAGAGGATTGGTGAGCTTGGGTGAGCAAACGCAGACCCTTTAAAGTCCTACTGCGTGGTACCCATGCCGTGGGTCCCAAATCTCCAGGTTCAAGGGCATCTTCCTACATCGAAAACATGCGTGGGAAACCCAGAAGATGGTACACCGTGTGATCGGGAAAGGGTTCTCAAACGCACCTCATTTCTCCTCTCCTTGTGCTCGGGTTCGCCATTCCAGCCGCTCTACTAACAATCTCCCTACTTGGAGAATCTGCACCTTTAACCTCCTGTTTCGGACAGGTCGCAATTTGGCCTGAGGATGAACGGGAAGACGGGGAACCAATGAGAGACTAGCTCTAGGTGTTGGGACAGGCACAGGTCACTCTATTTTCCCATCAGGAAGAAGAATGAGCCACAGGCTCAGCCTGCCCCCCGGAACCAGAATACGGCCTGAAGCAATCCTGCGCTTTGGCGGCCAGCTCCCAAAAAAGCGAGTTGACAAATGGAGCTCAGGGGCACTGCAACTCACAAACCTGCAGAGTTATAAATGATAACTCTCGTCCACAAATATATTGAGGGAAGGCAACGAAGAGGATTTGAAAGCAAGGCAGAATTGCAGGAAACAGGTTTCAGGAGGCAGACTCGACTCGCCTTGAAAGCACATGAAAAGCGGCAAAGCGTTGACAATGATGCCCTTGGCCAAAAGGGGCGTATGCGTTTTTTCCTGAATATATTCAGGAAAAAACGCATACGCCCCTTTTGGCCAACCAGGCAAGCCCGAAAGGCAAATCAGCGCTACAAAGAAGTCTCGCTTGCCATCGGTCAAAAGGGCCATGCTGAAAAAAGTGTAAAAACCAGAAATGCAGGACAGGCCATGGAGACATGGGAGCCTTGCTACGCTGATGGGCGGGCTGTAAATTGCCAGCAGCCACTCTGGAGAAGTGTACGGTGTGTCCTGAAACATGTAATAAGCACAGCTTAGAGAGCATAGGGCACTTCCACTCATGGGCGTATAAATCGGGAAACCTAAAAATCAACAAGACACAGGCACCCCAAAGTTTAGGGCTGCTCTGTTTCCAAGAACCTCCACTTCGGTACACCTTCAATATCCCAGGAAAGCGAAAAATGGATAAAGAAGTTGTGGTACTTAGGCACAATGGAATATCACTCAGCCATGAAATCAATGTCATAAGGCTAGTAGCAGCAGGATGAGTGGATTTAGGTACGATGACTCTCAGTGAAATAAGTCACAGAGAAAAAGACACTTATCCTAAGATATCACTTATAGAGGGAATGTCAAAATCGCTACACTTGAACTGAATTACAAAACAGAACAGAGTCACACATTTAGAAAACACACTATGGCTGCTTAACGGGAAAGGTGAGGTGGGGTGATGCATAAAACAAGGGTTTGAAATTAGCTCAGATACCGTTCCACAAGCCAAATATGTAATAGACAAGACCTACTCCCTGCTCAGTGAACTGGACTCAACAGCCCCTATTCACCGCCCAAGAATATATCTGACGAGTAAGAGTCTTAAAACCTATGTATTGATCTCTCTCTGGAAGTGCATCAAGAGGGTGTAAAGCGGCATAAACACAGCAGTGAAAAGCAGCTAAACCCCATTATAAAAATAGATTACTTAAAAAAAACCCCATAAAACAAAGACAGTGAAAGAGAGAGAAATTCTTACAAAATCCGTTCAGGGGCTCTGATGCAACCTGGATTGACCATATCTAGACCCACAGCTGGATGAGACATGAGGCTGGACACTCTTGGGGCTGAGAGGATTGGTGAGCTTGGGTGAGCAAACGCAGACCCTTTAAAGTCCTACTGCGTGGTACCCATGCCGTGGGTCCCAAATCTCCAGGTTCAAGGGCATCTTCCTACATCGAAAACATGCGTGGGAAACCCAGAAGATGGTACACCGTGTGATCGGGAAAGGGTTCTCAAACGCACCTCATTTCTCCTCTCCTTGTGCTCGGGTTCGCCATTCCAGCCGCTCTACTAACAATCTCCCTACTTGGAGAATCTGCACCTTTAACCTCCTGTTTCGGACAGGTCGCAATTTGGCCTGAGGATGAACGGGAAGACGGGGAACCAATGAGAGACTAGCTCTAGGTGTTGGGACAGGCACAGGTCACTCTATTTTCCCATCAGGAAGAAGAATGAGCCACAGGCTCAGCCTGCCCCCCGGAACCAGAATACGGCCTGAAGCAATCCTGCGCTTTGGCGGCCAGCTCCCAAAAAAGCGAGTTGACAAATGGAGCTCAGGGGCACTGCAACTCACAAACCTGCAGAGTTATAAATGATAACTCTCGTCCACAAATATATTGAGGGAAGGCAACGAAGAGGATTTGAAAGCAAGGCAGAATTGCAGGAAACAGGTTTCAGGAGGCAGACTCGACTCGCCTTGAAAGCACATGAAAAGCGGCAAAGCGTTGACAATGATGCCCTTGGCCAAAAGGGGCGTATGCGTTTTTTCCTGAATATATTCAGGAAAAAACGCATACGCCCCTTTTGGCCAACCAGGCAAGCCCGAAAGGCAAATCAGCGCTACAAAGAAGTCTCGCTTGCCATCGGTCAAAAGGGCCATGCTGAAAAAAGTGTAAAAACCAGAAATGCAGGACAGGCCATGGAGACATGGGAGCCTTGCTACGCTGATGGGCGGGCTGTAAATTGCCAGCAGCCACTCTGGAGAAGTGTACGGTGTGTCCTGAAACATGTAATAAGCACAGCTTAGAGAGCATAGGGCACTTCCACTCATGGGCGTATAAATCGGGAAACCTAAAAATCAACAAGACACAGGCACCCCAAAGTTTAGGGCTGCTCTGTTTCCAAGAACCTCCACTTCGGTACACCTTCAATATCCCAGGAAAGCGAAAAATGGATAAAGAAGTTGTGGTACTTAGGCACAATGGAATATCACTCAGCCATGAAATCAATGTCATAAGGCTAGTAGCAGCAGGATGAGTGGATTTAGGTACGATGACTCTCAGTGAAATAAGTCACAGAGAAAAAGACACTTATCCTAAGATATCACTTATAGAGGGAATGTCAAAATCGCTACACTTGAACTGAATTACAAAACAGAACAGAGTCACACATTTAGAAAACACACTATGGCTGCTTAACGGGAAAGGTGAGGTGGGGTGATGCATAAAACAAGGGTTTGAAATTAGCTCAGATACCGTTCCACAAGCCAAATATGTAATAGACAAGACCTACTCCCTGCTCAGTGAACTGGACTCAACAGCCCCTATTCACCGCCCAAGAATATATCTGACGAGTAAGAGTCTTAAAACCTATGTATTGATCTCTCTCTGGAAGTGCATCAAGAGGGTGTAAAGCGGCATAAACACAGCAGTGAAAAGCAGCTAAACCCCATTATAAAAATAGATTACTTAAAAAAAACCCCATAAAACAAAGACAGTGAAAGAGAGAGAAATTCTTACAAAATCCGTTCAGGGGCTCTGATGCAACCTGGATTGACCATATCTAGACCCACAGCTGGATGAGACATGAGGCTGGACACTCTTGGGGCTGAGAGGATTGGTGAGCTTGGGTGAGCAAACGCAGACCCTTTAAAGTCCTACTGCGTGGTACCCATGCCGTGGGTCCCAAATCTCCAGGTTCAAGGGCATCTTCCTACATCGAAAACATGCGTGGGAAACCCAGAAGATGGTACACCGTGTGATCGGGAAAGGGTTCTCAAACGCACCTCATTTCTCCTCTCCTTGTGCTCGGGTTCGCCATTCCAGCCGCTCTACTAACAATCTCCCTACTTGGAGAATCTGCACCTTGAACCTCCTGTTTCGGACAGGTCGCAATTTGGCCTGAGGATGAACGGGAAGACGGGGAACCAATGAGAGACTAGCTCTAGGTGTTGGGACAGGCACAGGTCACTCTATTTTCCCATCAGGAAGAAGAATGAACCACAGGCTCAGCCTGCCCCCCGGAACCAGAATACGGCCTGAAGCAATCCTGCGCTTTGGCGGCCAGCTCCCAAAAAAGCGAGTTGACAAATGGAGCTCAGGGGCACTGCAACTCACAAACCTGCAGAGTTATAAATGATAACTCTCGTCCACAAATATATTGAGGGAAGGCAACGAAGAGGATTTGAAAGCAAGGCAGAATTGCAGGAAACAGGTTTCAGGAGGCAGAGTCGACTCGCCTTGAAAGCACATGAAAAGCGGCAAAGCGTTGACAATGATGCCCTTGGCCAAAAGGGGCGTATGCGTTTTTTCCTGAATATATTCAGGAAAAAACGCATACGCCCCTTTTGGCCAACCAGGCAAGCCCGAAAGGCAAATCAGCGCTACAAAGAAGTCTCGCTTGCCATCGGTCAAAAGGGCCATGCTGAAAAAAGTGTAAAAACCAGAAATGCAGGACAGGCCATGGAGACATGGGAGCCTTGCTACGCTGATGGGCGGGCTGTAAATTGCCAGCAGCCACTCTGGAGAAGTGTACGGTGTGTCCTGAAACATGTAATAAGCACAGCTTAGAGAGCATAGGGCACTTCCACTCATGGGCGTATAAATCGGGAAACCTAAAAATCAACAAGACACAGGCACCCCAAAGTTTAGGGCTGCTCTGTTTCCAAGAACCTCCACTTCGGTACACCTTCAATATCCCAGGAAAGCGAAAAATGGATAAAGAAGTTGTGGTACTTAGGCACAATGGAATATCACTCAGCCATGAAATCAATGTCATAAGGCTAGTAGCAGCAGGATGAGTGGATTTAGGTACGATGACTCTCAGTGAAATAAGTCACAGAGAAAAAGACACTTATCCTAAGATATCACTTATAGAGGGAATGTCAAAATCGCTACACTTGAACTGAATTACAAAACAGAACAGAGTCACACATTTAGAAAACACACTATGGCTGCTTAACGGGAAAGGTGAGGTGGGGTGATGCATAAAACAAGGGTTTGAAATTAGCTCAGATACCGTTCCACAAGCCAAATATGTAATAGACAAGACCTACTCCCTGCTCAGTGAACTGGACTCAACAGCCCCTATTCACCGCCCAAGAATATATCTGACTAGTAAGAGTCTTAAAACCTAGGTATTGATCTCTCTCTGGAAGTGCATCAAGAGGGTGTAAAGCGGCATAAACACAGCAGTGAAAAGCAGCTAAACCCCATTATAAAAATAGATTACTTAAAAAAAACCCCATAAAACAAAGACAGTGAAAGAGAGAGAAATTCTTACAAAATCCGTTCAGGGGCTCTGATGCAACCTGGATTGACCATATCTAGACCCACAGCTGGATGAGACATGAGGCTGGACACTCTTGGGGCTGAGAGGATTGGTGAGCTTGGGTGAGCAAACGCAGACCCTTTAAAGTCCTACTGCGTGGTACCCATGCCGTGGGTCCCAAATCTCCAGGTTCAAGGGCATCTTCCTACATCGAAAACATGCGTGGGAAACCCAGAAGATGGTACACCGTGTGATCGGGAAAGGGTTCTCAAACGCACCTCATTTCTCCTCTCCTTGTGCTCGGGTTCGCCATTCCAGCCGCTCTACTAACAATCTCCCTACTTGGAGAATCTGCACCTTGAACCTCCTGTTTCGGACAGGTCGCAATTTGGCCTGAGGATGAACGGGAAGACGGGGAACCAATGAGAGACTAGCTCTAGGTGTTGGGACAGGCACAGGTCACTCTATTTTCCCATCAGGAAGAAGAATGAACCACAGGCTCAGCCTGCCCCCCGGAACCAGAATACGGCCTGAAGCAATCCTGCGCTTTGGCGGCCAGCTCCCAAAAAAGCGAGTTGACAAATGGAGCTCAGGGGCACTGCAACTCACAAACCTGCAGAGTTATAAATGATAACTCTCGTCCACAAATATATTGAGGGAAGGCAACGAAGAGGATTTGAAAGCAAGGCAGAATTGCAGGAAACAGGTTTCAGGAGGCAGAGTCGACTCGCCTTGAAAGCACATGAAAAGCGGCAAAGCGTTGACAATGATGCCCTTGGCCAAAAGGGGCGTATGCGTTTTTTCCTGAATATATTCAGGAAAAAACGCATACGCCCCTTTTGGCCAACCAGGCAAGCCCGAAAGGCAAATCAGCGCTACAAAGAAGTCTCGCTTGCCATCGGTCAAAAGGGCCATGCTGAAAAAAGTGTAAAAACCAGAAATGCAGGACAGGCCATGGAGACATGGGAGCCTTGCTACGCTGATGGGCGGGCTGTAAATTGCCAGCAGCCACTCTGGAGAAGTGTACGGTGTGTCCTGAAACATGTAATAAGCACAGCTTAGAGAGCATAGGGCACTTCCACTCATGGGCGTATAAATCGGGAAACCTAAAAATCAACAAGACACAGGCACCCCAAAGTTTAGGGCTGCTCTGTTTCCAAGAACCTCCACTTCGGTACACCTTCAATATCCCAGGAAAGCGAAAAATGGATAAAGAAGTTGTGGTACTTAGGCACAATGGAATATCACTCAGCCATGAAATCAATGTCATAAGGCTAGTAGCAGCAGGATGAGTGGATTTAGGTACGATGACTCTCAGTGAAATAAGTCACAGAGAAAAAGACACTTATCCTAAGATATCACTTATAGAGGGAATGTCAAAATCGCTACACTTGAACTGAATTACAAAACAGAACAGAGTCACACATTTAGAAAACACACTATGGCTGCTTAACGGGAAAGGTGAGGTGGGGTGATGCATAAAACAAGGGTTTGAAATTAGCTCAGATACCGTTCCACAAGCCAAATATGTAATAGACAAGACCTACTCCCTGCTCAGTGAACTGGACTCAACAGCCCCTATTCACCGCCCAAGAATATATCTGACGAGTAAGAGTCTTAAAACCTATGTATTGATCTCTCTCTGGAAGTGCATCAAGAGGGTGTAAAGCGGCATAAACACAGCAGTGAAAAGCAGCTAAACCCCATTATAAAAATAGATTACTTAAAAAAAACCCCATAAAACAAAGACAGTGAAAGAGAGAGAAATTCTTACAAAATCCGTTCAGGGGCTCTGATGCAACCTGGATTGACCATATCTAGACCCACAGCTGGATGAGACATGAGGCTGGACACTCTTGGGGCTGAGAGGATTGGTGAGCTTGGGTGAGCAAACGCAGACCCTTTAAAGTCCTACTGCGTGGTACCCATGCCGTGGGTCCCAAATCTCCAGGTTCAAGGGCATCTTCCTACATCGAAAACATGCGTGGGAAACCCAGAAGATGGTACACCGTGTGATCGGGAAAGGGTTCTCAAACGCACCTCATTTCTCCTCTCCTTGTGCTCGGGTTCGCCATTCCAGCCGCTCTACTAACAATCTCCCTACTTGGAGAATCTGCACCTTTAACCTCCTGTTTCGGACAGGTCGCAATTTGGCCTGAGGATGAACGGGAAGACGGGGAACCAATGAGAGACTAGCTCTAGGTGTTGGGACAGGCACAGGTCACTCTATTTTCCCATCAGGAAGAAGAATGAACCACAGGCTCAGCCTGCCCCCCGGAACCAGAATACGGCCTGAAGCAATCCTGCGCTTTGGCGGCCAGCTCCTAAAAAAGCGAGTTGACAAATGGAGCTCAGGGGCACTGCAATTCACAAACCTGCAGAGTTATAAATGATAACTCTCGTCCACAAATATATTGAGGGAAGGCAACGAAGAGGATTTGAAAGCAAGGCAGAATTGCAGGAAACAGGTTTCAGGAGGCAGAGTCGACTCGCCTTGAAAGCACATGAAAAGCGGCAAAGCGTTGACAATGATGCCCTTGGCCAAAAGGGGCGTATGCGTTTTTTCCTGAATATATTCAGGAAAAAACGCATACGCCCCTTTTGGCCAACCAGGCAAGCCCGAAAGGCAAATCAGCGCTACAAAGAAGTCTCGCTTGCCATCGGTCAAAAGGGCCATGCTGAAAAAAGTGTAAAAACCAGAAATGCAGGACAGGCCATGGAGACATGGGAGCCTTGCTACGCTGATGGGCGGGCTGTAAATTGCCAGCAGCCACTCTGGAGAAGTGTACGGTGTGTCCTGAAACATGTAATAAGCACAGCTTAGAGAGCATAGGGCACTTCCACTCATGGGCGTATAAATCGGGAAACCTAAAAATCAACAAGACACAGGCACCCCAAAGTTTAGGGCTGCTCTGTTTCCAAGAACCTCCACTTCGGTACACCTTCAATATCCCAGGAAAGCGAAAAATGGATAAAGAAGTTGTGGTACTTAGGCACAATGGAATATCACTCAGCCATGAAATCAATGTCATAAGGCTAGTAGCAGCAGGATGAGTGGATTTAGGTACGATGACTCTCAGTGAAATAAGTCACAGAGAAAAAGACACTTATCCTAAGATATCACTTATAGAGGGAATGTCAAAATCGCTACACTTGAACTGAATTACAAAACAGAACAGAGTCACACATTTAGAAAACACACTATGGCTGCTTAACGGGAAAGGTGAGGTGGGGTGATGCATAAAACAAGGGTTTGAAATTAGCTCAGATACCGTTCCACAAGCCAAATATGTAATAGACAAGACCTACTCCCTGCTCAGTGAACTGGACTCAACAGCCCCTATTCACCGCCCAAGAATATATCTGACGAGTAAGAGTCTTAAAACCTATGTATTGATCTCTCTCTGGAAGTGCATCAAGAGGGTGTAAAGCGGCATAAACACAGCAGTGAAAAGCAGCTAAACCCCATTATAAAAATAGATTACTTAAAAAAAACCCCATAAAACAAAGACAGTGAAAGAGAGAGAAATTCTTACAAAATCCGTTCAGGGGCTCTGATGCAACCTGGATTGACCATATCTAGACCCACAGCTGGATGAGACATGAGGCTGGACACTCTTGGGGCTGAGAGGATTGGTGAGCTTGGGTGAGCAAACGCAGACCCTTTAAAGTCCTACTGCGTGGTACCCATGCCGTGGGTCCCAAATCTCCAGGTTCAAGGGCATCTTCCTACATCGAAAACATGCGTGGGAAACCCAGAAGATGGTACACCGTGTGATCGGGAAAGGGTTCTCAAACGCACCTCATTTCTCCTCTCCTTGTGCTCGGGTTCGCCATTCCAGCCGCTCTACTAACCATCTCCCTACTTGGAGAATCAGCACCTTTAACCTCCTGTTTCGGACAGGTCGCAATTTGGCCTGAGGATGAACGGGAAGACGGGGAACCAATGAGAGACTAGCTCTAGGTGTTGGGACAGGCACAGGTCACTCTATTTTCCCATCAGGAAGAAGAATGAACCACAGGCTCAGCCTGCCCCCCGGAACCAGAATACGGCCTGAAGCAATCCTGCGCTTTGGCGGCCAGCTCCCAAAAAAGCGAGTTGACAAATGGAGCTCAGGGGCACTGCAACTCACAAACCTGCAGAGTTATAAATGATAACTCTCGTCCACAAATATATTGAGGGAAGGCAACGAAGAGGATTTGAAAGGAAGGCAGAATTGCAGGAAACAGGTTTCAGGAGGCAGAGTCGACTCGCCTTGAAAGCACATGAAAAGCGGCAAAGCGTTGACAATGATGCCCTTGGCCAAAAAGGGCGTATGCGTTTTTTCCTGAATATATTCAGGAAAAAACGCATACGCCCTTTTTGGCCAACCAGGCAAGCCCGAAAGGCAAATCAGCGCTACAAAGAAGTCTCGCTTGCCATCGGTCAAAAGGGCCATGCTGAAAAAAGTGTAAAAACCAGAAATGCAGGACAGGCCATGGAGACATGGGAGCCTTGCTACGCTGATGGGCGGGCTGTAAATTGCCAGCAGCCACTCTGGAGAAGTGTACGGTGTGTCCTGAAACATGTAATAAGCACAGCTTAGAGAGCATAGGGCACTTCCACTCATGGGCGTATAAATCGGGAAACCTAAAAATCAACAAGACACAGGCACCCCAAAGTTTAGGGCTGCTCTGTTTCCAAGAACCTCCACTTCGGTACACCTTCAATATCCCAGGAAAGCGAAAAATGGATAAAGAAGTTGTGGTACTTAGGCACAATGGAATATCACTCAGCCATGAAATCAATGTCATAAGGCTAGTAGCAGCAGGATGAGTGGATTTAGGTACGATGACTCTCAGTGAAATAAGTCACAGAGAAAAAGACACTTATCCTAAGATATCACTTATAGAGGGAATGTCAAAATCGCTACACTTGAACTGAATTACAAAACAGAACAGAGTCACACATTTAGAAAACACACTATGGCTGCTTAACGGGAAAGGTGAGGTGGGGTGATGCATAAAACAAGGGTTTGAAATTAGCTCAGATACCGTTCCACAAGCCAAATATGTAATAGACAAGACCTACTCCCTGCTCAGTGAACTGGACTCAACAGCCCCTATTCACCGCCCAAGAATATATCTGACGAGTAAGAGTCTTAAAACCTAGGTATTGATCTCTCTCTGGAAGTGCATCAAGAGGGTGTAAAGCGGCATAAACACAGCAGTGAAAAGCAGCTAAACCCCATTATAAAAATAGATTACTTAAAAAAAACCCCATAAAACAAAGACAGTGAAAGAGAGAGAAATTCTTACAAAATCCGTTCAGGGGCTCTGATGCAACCTGGATTGACCATATCTAGACCCACAGCTGGATGAGACATGAGGCTGGACACTCTTGGGGCTGAGAGGATTGGTGAGCTTGGGTGAGCAAACGCAGACCCTTTAAAGTCCTACTGCGTGGTACCCATGCCGTGGGTCCCAAATCTCCAGGTTCAAGGGCATCTTCCTACATCGAAAACATGCGTGGGAAACCCAGAAGATGGTACACCGTGTGATCGGGAAAGGGTTCTCAAACGCACCTCATTTCTCCTCTCCTTGTGCTCGGGTTCGCCATTCCAGCCGCTCTACTAACAATCTCCCTACTTGGAGAATCTGCACCTTTAACCTCCTGTTTCGGACAGGTCGCAATTTGGCCTGAGGATGAACGGGAAGACGGGGAACCAATGAGAGACTAGCTCTAGGTGTTGGGACAGGCACAGGTCACTCTATTTTCCCATCAGGAAGAAGAATGAACCACAGGCTCAGCCTGCCCCCCGGAACCAGAATACGGCCTGAAGCAATCCTGCGCTTTGGCGGCCAGCTCCTAAAAAAGCGAGTTGACAAATGGAGCTCAGGGGCACTGCAATTCACAAACCTGCAGAGTTATAAATGATAACTCTCGTCCACAAATATATTGAGGGAAGGCAACGAAGAGGATTTGAAAGCAAGGCAGAATTGCAGGAAACAGGTTTCAGGAGGCAGAGTCGACTCGCCTTGAAAGCACATGAAAAGCGGCAAAGCGTTGACAATGATGCCCTTGGCCAAAAGGGGCGTATGCGTTTTTTCCTGAATATATTCAGGAAAAAACGCATACGCCCCTTTTGGCCAACCAGGCAAGCCCGAAAGGCAAATCAGCGCTACAAAGAAGTCTCGCTTGCCATCGGTCAAAAGGGCCATGCTGAAAAAAGTGTAAAAACCAGAAATGCAGGACAGGCCATGGAGACATGGGAGCCTTGCTACGCTGATGGGCGGGCTGTAAATTGCCAGCAGCCACTCTGGAGAAGTGTACGGTGTGTCCTGAAACATGTAATAAGCACAGCTTAGAGAGCATAGGGCACTTCCACTCATGGGCGTATAAATCGGGAAACCTAAAAATCAACAAGACACAGGCACCCCAAAGTTTAGGGCTGCTCTGTTTCCAAGAACCTCCACTTCGGTACACCTTCAATATCCCAGGAAAGCGAAAAATGGATAAAGAAGTTGTGGTACTTAGGCACAATGGAATATCACTCAGCCATGAAATCAATGTCATAAGGCTAGTAGCAGCAGGATGAGTGGATTTAGGTACGATGACTCTCAGTGAAATAAGTCACAGAGAAAAAGACACTTATCCTAAGATATCACTTATAGAGGGAATGTCAAAATCGCTACACTTGAACTGAATTACAAAACAGAACAGAGTCACACATTTAGAAAACACACTATGGCTGCTTAACGGGAAAGGTGAGGTGGGGTGATGCATAAAACAAGGGTTTGAAATTAGCTCAGATACCGTTCCACAAGCCAAATATGTAATAGACAAGACCTACTCCCTGCTCAGTGAACTGGACTCAACAGCCCCTATTCACCGCCCAAGAATATATCTGACGAGTAAGAGTCTTAAAACCTATGTATTGATCTCTCTCTGGAAGTGCATCAAGAGGGTGTAAAGCGGCATAAACACAGCAGTGAAAAGCAGCTAAACCCCATTATAAAAATAGATTACTTAAAAAAAACCCCATAAAACAAAGACAGTGAAAGAGAGAGAAATTCTTACAAAATCCGTTCAGGGGCTCTGATGCAACCTGGATTGACCATATCTAGACCCACAGCTGGATGAGACATGAGGCTGGACACTCTTGGGGCTGAGAGGATTGGTGAGCTTGGGTGAGCAAACGCAGACCCTTTAAAGTCCTACTGCGTGGTACCCATGCCGTGGGTCCCAAATCTCCAGGTTCAAGGGCATCTTCCTACATCGAAAACATGCGTGGGAAACCCAGAAGATGGTACACCGTGTGATCGGGAAAGGGTTCTCAAACGCACCTCATTTCTCCTCTCCTTGTGCTCGGGTTCGCCATTCCAGCCGCTCTACTAACAATCTCCCTACTTGGAGAATCTGCACCTTTAACCTCCTGTTTCGGACAGGTCGCAATTTGGCCTGAGGATGAACGGGAAGACGGGGAACCAATGAGAGACTAGCTCTAGGTGTTGGGACAGGCACAGGTCACTCTATTTTCCCATCAGGAAGAAGAATGAACCACAGGCTCAGCCTGCCCCCCGGAACCAGAATACGGCCTGAAGCAATCCTGCGCTTTGGCGGCCAGCTCCCAAAAAAGCGAGTTGACAAATGGAGCTCAGGGGCACTGCAACTCACAAACCTGCAGAGTTATAAATGATAACTCTCGTCCACAAATATATTGAGGGAAGGCAACGAAGAGGATTTGAAAGCAAGGCAGAATTGCAGGAAACAGGTTTCAGGAGGCAGAGTCGACTCGCCTTGAAAGCACATGAAAAGCGGCAAAGCGTTGACAATGATGCCCTTGGCCAAAAGGGGCGTATGCGTTTTTTCCTGAATATATTCAGGAAAAAACGCATACGCCCCTTTTGGCCAACCAGGCAAGCCGGAAAGGCAAATCAGCGCTACAAAGAAGTCTCGCTTGCCATCGGTCAAAAGGGCCATGCTGAAAAAAGTGTAAAAACCAGAAATGCAGGACAGGCCATGGAGACATGGGAGCCTTGCTACGCTGATGGGCGGGCTGTAAATTGCCAGCAGCCACTCTGGAGAAGTGTACGGTGTGTCCTGAAACATGTAATAAGCACAGCTTAGAGAGCATAGGGCACTTCCACTCATGGGCGTATAAATCGGGAAACCTAAAAATCAACAAGACACAGGCACCCCAAAGTTTAGGGCTGCTCTGTTTCCAAGAACCTCCACTTCGGTACACCTTCAATATCCCAGGAAAGCGAAAAATGGATAAAGAAGTTGTGGTACTTAGGCACAATGGAATATCACTCAGCCATGAAATCAATGTCATAAGGCTAGTAGCAGCAGGATGAGTGGATTTAGGTACGATGACTCTCAGTGAAATAAGTCACAGAGAAAAAGACACTTATCCTAAGATATCACTTATAGAGGGAATGTCAAAATCGCTACACTTGAACTGAATTACAAAACAGAACAGAGTCACACATTTAGAAAACACACTATGGCTGCTTAACGGGAAAGGTGAGGTGGGGTGATGCATAAAACAAGGGTTTGAAATTAGCTCAGATACCGTTCCACAAGCCAAATATGTAATAGACAAGACCTACTCCCTGCTCAGTGAACTGGACTCAACAGCCCCTATTCACCGCCCAAGAATATATCTGACGAGTAAGAGTCTTAAAACCTAGGTATTGATCTCTCTCTGGAAGTGCATCAAGAGGGTGTAAAGCGGCATAAACACAGCAGTGAAAAGCAGCTAAACCCCATTATAAAAATAGATTACTTAAAAAAAACCCCATAAAACAAAGACAGTGAAAGAGAGAGAAATTCTTACAAAATCCGTTCAGGGGCTCTGATGCAACCTGGATTGACCATATCTAGACCCACAGCTGGATGAGACATGAGGCTGGACACTCTTGGGGCTGAGAGGATTGGTGAGCTTGGGTGAGCAAACGCAGACCCTTTAAAGTCCTACTGCGTGGTACCCATGCCGTGGGTCCCAAATCTCCAGGTTCAAGGGCATCTTCCTACATCGAAAACATGCGTGGGAAACCCAGAAGATGGTACACCGTGTGATCGGGAAAGGGTTCTCAAACGCACCTCATTTCTCCTCTCCTTGTGCTCGGGTTCGCCATTCCAGCCGCTCTACTAACAATCTCCCTACTTGGAGAATCTGCACCTTTAACCTCCTGTTTCGGACAGGTCGCAATTTGGCCTGAGGATGAACGGGAAGACGGGGAACCAATGAGAGACTAGCTCTAGGTGTTGGGACAGGCACAGGTCACTCTATTTTCCCATCAGGAAGAAGAATGAACCACAGGCTCAGCCTGCCCCCCGGAACCAGAATACGGCCTGAAGCAATCCTGCGCTTTGGCGGCCAGCTCCCAAAAAAGCGAGTTGACAAATGGAGCTCAAGGGCACTGCAATTCACAAACCTGCAGAGTTATAAATGATAACTCTCGTCCACAAATATATTGAGGGAAGGCAACGAAGAGGATTTGAAAGGAAGGCAGAATTGCAGGAAACAGGTTTCAGGAGGCAGAGTCGACTCGCCTTGAAAGCACATGAAAAGCGGCAAAGCGTTGACAATGATGCCCTTGGCAAAAAAGGGCGTATGCGTTTTTTCCTGAATATATTCAGGAAAAAACGCATACGCCCCTTTTGGCCAACCAGGCAAGCCCGAAAGGCAAATCAGCGCTACAAAGAAGTCTCGCTTGCCATCGGTCAAAAGGGCCATGCTGAAAAAAGTGTAAAAACCAGAAATGCAGGACAGGCCATGGAGACATGGGAGCCTTGCTACGCTGATGGGCGGGCTGTAAATTGCCAGCAGCCACTCTGGAGAAGTGTACGGTGTGTCCTGAAACATGTAATAAGCACAGCTTAGAGAGCATAGGGCACTTCCACTCATGGGCGTATAAATCGGGAAACCTAAAAATCAACAAGACACAGGCACCCCAAAGTTTAGGGCTGCTCTGTTTCCAAGAACCTCCACTTCGGTACACCTTCAATATCCCAGGAAAGCGAAAAATGGATAAAGAAGTTGTGGTACTTAGGCACAATGGAATATCACTCAGCCATGAAATCAATGTCATAACGCTAGTAGCAGCAGGATGAGTGGATTTAGGTACGATGACTCTCAGTGAAATAAGTCACAGAGAAAAAGACACTTATCCTAAGATATCACTTATAGAGGGAATGTCAAAATCGCTACACTTGAACTGAATTACAAAACAGAACAGAGTCACACATTTAGAAAACACACTATGGCTGCTTAACGGGAAAGGTGAGGTGGGGTGATGCATAAAACAAGGGTTTGAAATTAGCTCAGATACCGTTCCACAAGCCAAATATGTAATAGACAAGACCTACTCCCTGCTCAGTGAACTGGACTCAACAGCCCCTATTCACCGCCCAAGAATATATCTGACGAGTAAGAGTCTTAAAACCTAGGTATTGATCTCTCTCTGGAAGTGCATCAAGAGGGTGTAAAGCGGCATAAACACAGCAGTGAAAAGCAGCTAAACCCCATTATAAAAATAGATTACTTAAAAAAAACCCCATAAAACAAAGACAGTGAAAGAGAGAGAAATTCTTACAAAATCCGTTCAGGGGCTCTGATGCAACCTGGATTGACCATATCTAGACCCACAGCTGGATGAGACATGAGGCTGGACACTCTTGGGGCTGAGAGGATTGGTGAGCTTGGGTGAGCAAACGCAGACCCTTTAAAGTCCTACTGCGTGGTACCCATGCCGTGGGTCCCAAATCTCCAGGTTCAAGGGCATCTTCCTACATCGAAAACATGCGTGGGAAACCCAGAAGATGGTACACCGTGTGATCGGGAAAGGGTTCTCAAACGCACCTCATTTCTCCTCTCCTTGTGCTCGGGTTCGCCATTCCAGCCGCTCTACTAACAATCTCCCTACTTGGAGAATCTGCACCTTTAACCTCCTGTTTCGGACAGGTCGCAATTTGGCCTGAGGATGAACGGGAAGACGGGGAACCAATGAGAGACTAGCTCTAGGTGTTGGGACAGGCACAGGTCACTCTATTTTCCCATCAGGAAGAAGAATGAACCACAGGCTCAGCCTGCCCCCCGGAACCAGAATACGGCCTGAAGCAATCCTGCGCTTTGGCGGCCAGCTCCCAAAAAAGCGAGTTGACAAATGGAGCTCAAGGGCACTGCAATTCACAAACCTGCAGAGTTATAAATGATAACTCTCGTCCACAAATATATTGAGGGAAGGCAACGAAGAGGATTTGAAAGCAAGGCAGAATTGCAGGAAACAGGTTTCAGGAGGCAGAGTCGACTCGCCTTGAAAGCACATGAAAAGCGGCAAAGCGTTGACAATGATGCCCTTGGCCAAAAGGGGCGTATGCGTTTTTTCCTGAATATATTCAGGAAAAAACGCATACGCCCCTTTTGGCCAACCAGGCAAGCCCGAAAGGCAAATCAGCGCTACAAAGAAGTCTCGCTTGCCATCGGTCAAAAGGGCCATGCTGAAAAAAGTGTAAAAACCAGAAATGCAGGACAGGCCATGGAGACATGGGAGCCTTGCTACGCTGATGGGCGGGCTGTAAATTGCCAGCAGCCACTCTGGAGAAGTGTACGGTGTGTCCTGAAACATGTAATAAGCACAGCTTAGAGAGCATAGGGCACTTCCACTCATGGGCGTATAAATCGGGAAACCTAAAAATCAACAAGACACAGGCACCCCAAAGTTTAGGGCTGCTCTGTTTCCAAGAACCTCCACTTCGGTACACCTTCAATATCCCAGGAAAGCGAAAAATGGATAAAGAAGTTGTGGTACTTAGGCACAATGGAATATCACTCAGCCATGAAATCAATGTCATAAGGCTAGTAGCAGCAGGATGAGTGGATTTAGGTACGATGACTCTCAGTGAAATAAGTCACAGAGAAAAAGACACTTATCCTAAGATATCACTTATAGAGGGAATGTCAAAATCGCTACACTTGAACTGAATTACAAAACAGAACAGAGTCACACATTTAGAAAACACACTATGGCTGCTTAACGGGAAAGGTGAGGTGGGGTGATGCATAAAACAAGGGTTTGAAATTAGCTCAGATACCGTTCCACAAGCCAAATATGTAATAGACAAGACCTACTCCCTGCTCAGTGAACTGGACTCAACAGCCCCTATTCACCGCCCAAGAATATATCTGACTAGTAAGAGTCTTAAAACCTAGGTATTGATCTCTCTCTGGAAGTGCATCAAGAGGGTGTAAAGCGGCATAAACACAGCAGTGAAAAGCAGCTAAACCCCATTATAAAAATAGATTACTTAAAAAAAACCCCATAAAACAAAGACAGTGAAAGAGAGAGAAATTCTTACAAAATCCGTTCAGGGGCTCTGATGCAACCTGGATTGACCATATCTAGACCCACAGCTGGATGAGACATGAGGCTGGACACTCTTGGGGCTGAGAGGATTGGTGAGCTTGGGTGAGCAAACGCAGACCCTTTAAAGTCCTACTGCGTGGTACCCATGCCGTGGGTCCCAAATCTCCAGGTTCAAGGGCATCTTCCTACATCGAAAACATGCGTGGGAAACCCAGAAGATGGTACACCGTGTGATCGGGAAAGGGTTCTCAAACGCACCTCATTTCTCCTCTCCTTGTGCTCGGGTTCGCCATTCCAGCCGCTCTACTAACAATCTCCCTACTTGGAGAATCTGCACCTTGAACCTCCTGTTTCGGACAGGTCGCAATTTGGCCTGAGGATGAACGGGAAGACGGGGAACCAATGAGAGACTAGCTCTAGGTGTTGGGACAGGCACAGGTCACTCTATTTTCCCATCAGGAAGAAGAATGAACCACAGGCTCAGCCTGCCCCCCGGAACCAGAATACGGCCTGAAGCAATCCTGCGCTTTGGCGGCCAGCTCCCAAAAAAGCGAGTTGACAAATGGAGCTCAGGGGCACTGCAACTCACAAACCTGCAGAGTTATAAATGATAACTCTCGTCCACAAATATATTGAGGGAAGGCAACGAAGAGGATTTGAAAGCAAGGCAGAATTGCAGGAAACAGGTTTCAGGAGGCAGAGTCGACTCGCCTTGAAAGCACATGAAAAGCGGCAAAGCGTTGACAATGATGCCCTTGGCCAAAAGGGGCGTATGCGTTTTTTCCTGAATATATTCAGGAAAAAACGCATACGCCCCTTTTGGCCAACCAGGCAAGCCCGAAAGGCAAATCAGCGCTACAAAGAAGTCTCGCTTGCCATCGGTCAAAAGGGCCATGCTGAAAAAAGTGTAATAACCAGAAATGCAGGACAGGCCATGGAGACATGGGAGCCTTGCTACGCTGATGGGCGGGCTGTAAATTGCCAGCAGCCACTCTGGAGAAGTGTACGGTGTGTCCTGAAACATGTAATAAGCACAGCTTAGAGAGCATAGGGCACTTCCACTCATGGGCGTATAAATCGGGAAACCTAAAAATCAACAAGACACAGGCACCCCAAAGTTTAGGGCTGCTCTGTTTCCAAGAACCTCCACTTCGGTACACCTTCAATATCCCAGGAAAGCGAAAAATGGATAAAGAAGTTGTGGTACTTAGGCACAATGGAATATCACTCAGCCATGAAATCAATGTCATAAGGCTAGTAGCAGCAGGATGAGTGGATTTAGGTACGATGACTCTCAGTGAAATAAGTCACAGAGAAAAAGACACTTATCCTAAGATATCACTTATAGAGGGAATGTCAAAATCGCTACACTTGAACTGAATTACAAAACAGAACAGAGTCACACATTTAGAAAACACACTATGGCTGCTTAACGGGAAAGGTGAGGTGGGGTGATGCATAAAACAAGGGTTTGAAATTAGCTCAGATACCGTTCCACAAGCCAAATATGTAATAGACAAGACCTACTCCCTGCTCAGTGAACTGGACTCAACAGCCCCTATTCACCGCCCAAGAATATATCTGACGAGTAAGAGTCTTAAAACCTATGTATTGATCTCTCTCTGGAAGTGCATCAAGAGGGTGTAAAGCGGCATAAACACAGCAGTGAAAAGCAGCTAAACCCCATTATAAAAATAGATTACTTAAAAAAAACCCCATAAAACAAAGACAGTGAAAGAGAGAGAAATTCTTACAAAATCCGTTCAGGGGCTCTGATGCAACCTGGATTGACCATATCTAGACCCACAGCTGGATGAGACATGAGGCTGGACACTCTTGGGGCTGAGAGGATTGGTGAGCTTGGGTGAGCAAACGCAGACCCTTTAAAGTCCTACTGCGTGGTACCCATGCCGTGGGTCCCAAATCTCCAGGTTCAAGGGCATCTTCCTACATCGAAAACATGCGTGGGAAACCCAGAAGATGGTACACCGTGTGATCGGGAAAGGGTTCTCAAACGCACCTCATTTCTCCTCTCCTTGTGCTCGGGTTCGCCATTCCAGCCGCTCTACTAACAATCTCCCTACTTGGAGAATCTGCACCTTTAACCTCCTGTTTCGGACAGGTCGCAATTTGGCCTGAGGATGAACGGGAAGACGGGGAACCAATGAGAGACTAGCTCTAGGTGTTGGGACAGGCACAGGTCACTCTATTTTCCCATCAGGAAGAAGAATGAACCACAGGCTCAGCCTGCCCCCCGGAACCAGAATACGGCCTGAAGCAATCCTGCGCTTTGGCGGCCAGCTCCTAAAAAAGCGAGTTGACAAATGGAGCTCAGGGGCACTGCAATTCACAAACCTGCAGAGTTATAAATGATAACTCTCGTCCACAAATATATTGAGGGAAGGCAACGAAGAGGATTTGAAAGCAAGGCAGAATTGCAGGAAACAGGTTTCAGGAGGCAGACTCGACTCGCCTTGAAAGCACATGAAAAGCGGCAAAGCGTTGACAATGATGCCCTTGGCCAAAAGGGGCGTATGCGTTTTTTCCTGAATATATTCAGGAAAAAACGCATACGCCCCTTTTGGCCAACCAGGCAAGCCCGAAAGGCAAATCAGCGCTACAAAGAAGTCTCGCTTGCCATCGGTCAAAAGGGCCATGCTGAAAAAAGTGTAAAAACCAGAAATGCAGGACAGGCCATGGAGACATGGGAGCCTTGCTACGCTGATGGGCGGGCTGTAAATTGCCAGCAGCCACTCTGGAGAAGTGTACGGTGTGTCCTGAAACATGTAATAAGCACAGCTTAGAGAGCATAGGGCACTTCCACTCATGGGCGTATAAATCGGGAAACCTAAAAATCAACAAGACACAGGCACCCCAAAGTTTAGGGCTGCTCTGTTTCCAAGAACCTCCACTTCGGTACACCTTCAATATCCCAGGAAAGCGAAAAATGGATAAAGAAGTTGTGGTACTTAGGCACAATGGAATATCACTCAGCCATGAAATCAATGTCATAAGGCTAGTAGCAGCAGGATGAGTGGATTTAGGTACGATGACTCTCAGTGAAATAAGTCACAGAGAAAAAGACACTTATCCTAAGATATCACTTATAGAGGGAATGTCAAAATCGCTACACTTGAACTGAATTACAAAACAGAACAGAGTCACACATTTAGAAAACACACTATGGCTGCTTAACGGGAAAGGTGAGGTGGGGTGATGCATAAAACAAGGGTTTGAAATTAGCTCAGATACCGTTCCACAAGCCAAATATGTAATAGACAAGACCTACTCCCTGCTCAGTGAACTGGACTCAACAGCCCCTATTCACCGCCCAAGAATATATCTGACGAGTAAGAGTCTTAAAACCTATGTATTGATCTCTCTCTGGAAGTGCATCAAGAGGGTGTAAAGCGGCATAAACACAGCAGTGAAAAGCAGCTAAACCCCATTATAAAAATAGATTACTTAAAAAAAACCCCATAAAACAAAGACAGTGAAAGAGAGAGAAATTCTTACAAAATCCGTTCAGGGGCTCTGATGCAACCTGGATTGACCATATCTAGACCCACAGCTGGATGAGACATGAGGCTGGACACTCTTGGGGCTGAGAGGATTGGTGAGCTTGGGTGAGCAAACGCAGACCCTTTAAAGTCCTACTGCGTGGTACCCATGCCGTGGGTCCCAAATCTCCAGGTTCAAGGGCATCTTCCTACATCGAAAACATGCGTGGGAAACCCAGAAGATGGTACACCGTGTGATCGGGAAAGGGTTCTCAAACGCACCTCATTTCTCCTCTCCTTGTGCTCGGGTTCGCCATTCCAGCCGCTCTACTAACAATCTCCCTACTTGGAGAATCTGCACCTTTAACCTCCTGTTTCGGACAGGTCGCAATTTGGCCTGAGGATGAACGGGAAGACGGGGAACCAATGAGAGACTAGCTCTAGGTGTTGGGACAGGCACAGGTCACTCTATTTTCCCATCAGGAAGAAGAATGAACCACAGGCTCAGCCTGCCCCCCGGAACCAGAATACGGCCTGAAGCAATCCTGCGCTTTGGCGGCCAGCTCCCAAAAAAGCGAGTTGACAAATGGAGCTCAGGGGCACTGCAACTCACAAACCTGCAGAGTTATAAATGATAACTCTCGTCCACAAATATATTGAGGGAAGGCAACGAAGAGGATTTGAAAGCAAGGCAGAATTGCAGGAAACAGGTTTCAGGAGGCAGACTCGACTCGCCTTGAAAGCACATGAAAAGCGGCAAAGCGTTGACAATGATGCCCTTGGCCAAAAGGGGCGTATGCGTTTTTTCCTGAATATATTCAGGAAAAAACGCATACGCCCCTTTTGGCCAACCAGGCAAGCCGGAAAGGCAAATCAGCGCTACAAAGAAGTCTCGCTTGCCATCGGTCAAAAGGGCCATGCTGAAAAAAGTGTAAAAACCAGAAATGCAGGACAGGCCATGGAGACATGGGAGCCTTGCTACGCTGATGGGCGGGCTGTAAATTGCCAGCAGCCACTCTGGAGAAGTGTACGGTGTGTCCTGAAACATGTAATAAGCACAGCTTAGAGAGCATAGGGCACTTCCACTCATGGGCGTATAAATCGGGAAACCTAAAAATCAACAAGACACAGGCACCCCAAAGTTTAGGGCTGCTCTGTTTCCAAGAACCTCCACTTCGGTACACCTTCAATATCCCAGGAAAGCGAAAAATGGATAAAGAAGTTGTGGTACTTAGGCACAATGGAATATCACTCAGCCATGAAATCAATGTCATAAGGCTAGTAGCAGCAGGATGAGTGGATTTAGGTACGATGACTCTCAGTGAAATAAGTCACAGAGAAAAAGACACTTATCCTAAGATATCACTTATAGAGGGAATGTCAAAATCGCTACACTTGAACTGAATTACAAAACAGAACAGAGTCACACATTTAGAAAACACACTATGGCTGCTTAACGGGAAAGGTGAGGTGGGGTGATGCATAAAACAAGGGTTTGAAATTAGCTCAGATACCGTTCCACAAGCCAAATATGTAATAGACAAGACCTACTCCCTGCTCAGTGAACTGGACTCAACAGCCCCTATTCACCGCCCAAGAATATATCTGACGAGTAAGAGTCTTAAAACCTAGGTATTGATCTCTCTCTGGAAGTGCATCAAGAGGGTGTAAAGCGGCATAAACACAGCAGTGAAAAGCAGCTAAACCCCATTATAAAAATAGATTACTTAAAAAAAACCCCATAAAACAAAGACAGTGAAAGAGAGAGAAATTCTTACAAAATCCGTTCAGGGGCTCTGATGCAACCTGGATTGACCATATCTAGACCCACAGCTGGATGAGACATGAGGCTGGACACTCTTGGGGCTGAGAGGATTGGTGAGCTTGGGTGAGCAAACGCAGACCCTTTAAAGTCCTACTGCGTGGTACCCATGCCGTGGGTCCCAAATCTCCAGGTTCAAGGGCATCTTCCTACATCGAAAACATGCGTGGGAAACCCAGAAGATGGTACACCGTGTGATCGGGAAAGGGTTCTCAAACGCACCTCATTTCTCCTCTCCTTGTGCTCGGGTTCGCCATTCCAGCCGCTCTACTAACAATCTCCCTACTTGGAGAATCTGCACCTTTAACCTCCTGTTTCGGACAGGTCGCAATTTGGCCTGAGGATGAACGGGAAGACGGGGAACCAATGAGAGACTAGCTCTAGGTGTTGGGACAGGCACAGGTCACTCTATTTTCCCATCAGGAAGAAGAATGAACCACAGGCTCAGCCTGCCCCCCGGAACCAGAATACGGCCTGAAGCAATCCTGCGCTTTGGCGGCCAGCTCCCAAAAAAGCGAGTTGACAAATGGAGCTCAAGGGCACTGCAATTCACAAACCTGCCGAGTTATAAATGATAACTCTCGTCCACAAATATATTGAGGGAAGGCAACGAAGAGGATTTGAAAGCAAGGCAGAATTGCAGGAAACAGGTTTCAGGAGGCAGAGTCGACTCGCCTTGAAAGCACATGAAAAGCGGCAAAGCGTTGACAATGATGCCCTTGGCCAAAAAGGGCGTATGCGTTTTTTCCTGAATATATTCAGGAAAAAACGCATACGCCCCTTTTGGCCAACCAGGCAAGCCCGAAAGGCAAATCAGCGCTACAAAGAAGTCTCGCTTGCCATCGGTCAAAAGGGCCATGCTGAAAAAAGTGTAAAAACCAGAAATGCAGGACAGGCCATGGAGACATGGGAGCCTTGCTACGCTGATGGGCGGGCTGTAAATTGCCAGCAGCCACTCTGGAGAAGTGTACGGTGTGTCCTGAAACATGTAATAAGCACAGCTTAGAGAGCATAGGGCACTTCCACTCATGGGCGTATAAATCGGAAAACCTAAAAATCAACAAGACACAGGCACCCCAAAGTTTAGGGCTGCTCTGTTTCCAAGAACCTCCACTTCGGTACACCTTCAATATCCCAGGAAAGCGAAAAATGGATAAAGAAGTTGTGGTACTTAGGCACAATGGAATATCACTCAGCCATGAAATCAATGTCATAACGCTAGTAGCAGCAGGATGAGTGGATTTAGGTACGATGACTCTCAGTGAAATAAGTCACAGAGAAAAAGACACTTATCCTAAGATATCACTTATAGAGGGAATGTCAAAATCGCTACACTTGAACTGAATTACAAAACAGAACAGAGTCACACATTTAGAAAACACACTATGGCTGCTTAACGGGAAAGGTGAGGTGGGGTGATGCATAAAACAAGGGTTTGAAATTAGCTCAGATACCGTTCCACAAGCCAAATATGTAATAGACAAGACCTACTCCCTGCTCAGTGAACTGGACTCAACAGCCCCTATTCACCGCCCAAGAATATATCTGACGAGTAAGAGTCTTAAAACCTAGGTATTGATCTCTCTCTGGAAGTGCATCAAGAGGGTGTAAAGCGGCATAAACACAGCAGTGAAAAGCAGCTAAACCCCATTATAAAAATAGATTACTTAAAAAAAACCCCATAAAACAAAGACAGTGAAAGAGAGAGAAATTCTTACAAAATCCGTTCAGGGGCTCTGATGCAACCTGGATTGACCATATCTAGACCCACAGCTGGATGAGACATGAGGCTGGACACTCTTGGGGCTGAGAGGATTGGTGAGCTTGGGTGAGCAAACGCAGACCCTTTAAAGTCCTACTGCGTGGTACCCATGCCGTGGGTCCCAAATCTCCAGGTTCAAGGGCATCTTCCTACATCGAAAACATGCGTGGGAAACCCAGAAGATGGTACACCGTGTGATCGGGAAAGGGTTCTCAAACGCACCTCATTTCTCCTCTCCTTGTGCTCGGGTTCGCCATTCCAGCCGCTCTACTAACAATCTCCCTACTTGGAGAATCTGCACCTTTAACCTCCTGTTTCGGACAGGTCGCAATTTGGCCTGAGGATGAACGGGAAGACGGGGAACCAATGAGAGACTAGCTCTAGGTGTTGGGACAGGCACAGGTCACTCTATTTTCCCATCAGGAAGAAGAATGAACCACAGGCTCAGCCTGCCCCCCGGAACCAGAATACGGCCTGAAGCAATCCTGCGCTTTGGCGGTCAGCTCCCAAAAAAGCGAGTTGACAAATGGAGCTCAGGGGCACTGCAATTCACAACCCTGCAGAGTTATAAATGATAACTCTCGTCCACAAATATATTGAGGGAAGGCAACGAAGAGGATTTGAAAGGAAGGCAGAATTGCAGGAAACAGGTTTCAGGAGGCAGAGTCGACTCGCCTTGAAAGCACATGAAAAGCGGCAAAGCGTTGACAATGATGCCCTTGGCCAAAAAGGGCGTATGCGTTTTTTCCTGAATATATTCAGGAAAAAACGCATACGCCCTTTTTGGCCAACCAGGCAAGCCCGAAAGGCAAATCAGCGCTACAAAGAAGTCTCGCTTGCCATCGGTCAAAAGGGCCATGCTGAAAAAAGTGTAAAAACCAGAAATGCAGGACAGGCCATGGAGACATGGGAGCCTTGCTACGCTGATGGGCGGGCTGTAAATTGCCAGCAGCCACTCTGGAGAAGTGTACGGTGTGTCCTGAAACATGTAATAAGCACAGCTTAGAGAGCATAGGGCACTTCCACTCATGGGCGTATAAATCGGGAAACCTAAAAATCAACAAGACACAGGCACCCCAAAGTTTAGGGCTGCTCTGTTTCCAAGAACCTCCACTTCGGTACACCTTCAATATCCCAGGAAAGCGAAAAATGGATAAAGAAGTTGTGGTACTTAGGCACAATGGAATATCACTCAGCCATGAAATCAATGTCATAAGGCTAGTAGCAGCAGGATGAGTGGATTTAGGTACGATGACTCTCAGTGAAATAAGTCACAGAGAAAAAGACACTTATCCTAAGATATCACTTATAGAGGGAATGTCAAAATCGCTACACTTGAACTGAATTACAAAACAGAACAGAGTCACACATTTAGAAAACACACTATGGCTGCTTAACGGGAAAGGTGAGGTGGGGTGATGCATAAAACAAGGGTTTGAAATTAGCTCAGATACCGTTCCACAAGCCAAATATGTAATAGACAAGACCTACTCCCTGCTCAGTGAACTGGACTCAACAGCCCCTATTCACCGCCCAAGAATATATCTGACGAGTAAGAGTCTTAAAACCTATGTATTGATCTCTCTCTGGAAGTGCATCAAGAGGGTGTAAAGCGGCATAAACACAGCAGTGAAAAGCAGCTAAACCCCATTATAAAAATAGATTACTTAAAAAAAACCCCATAAAACAAAGACAGTGAAAGAGAGAGAAATTCTTACAAAATCCGTTCAGGGGCTCTGATGCAACCTGGATTGACCATATCTAGACCCACAGCTGGATGAGACATGAGGCTGGACACTCTTGGGGCTGAGAGGATTGGTGAGCTTGGGTGAGCAAACGCAGACCCTTTAAAGTCCTACTGCGTGGTACCCATGCCGTGGGTCCCAAATCTCCAGGTTCAAGGGCATCTTCCTACATCGAAAACATGTGTGGGAAACCCAGAAGATGGTACACCGTGTGATCGGGAAAGGGTTCTCAAACGCACCTCATTTCTCCTCTCCTTGTGCTCGGGTTCGCCATTCCAGCCGCTCTACTAACAATCTCCCTACTTGGAGAATCTGCACCTTGAACCTCCTGTTTCGGACAGGTCGCAATTTGACCTGAGGATGAACGGGAAGACGGGGAACCAATGAGAGACTAGCTCTAGGTGTTGGGACAGGCACAGGTCACTCTATTTTCCCATCAGGAAGAAGAATGAACCACAGGCTCAGCCTGCCCCCCGGAACCAGAATACGGCCTGAAGCAATCCTGCGCTTTGGCGGTCAGCTCCCAAAAAAGCGAGTTGACAAATGGAGCTCAGGGGCACTGCAATTCACAAACCTGCAGAGTTATAAATGATAACTCTCGTCCACAAATATATTGAGGGAAGGCAACGAAGAGGATTTGAAAGGAAGGCAGAATTGCAGGAAACAGGTTTCAGGAGGCAGAGTCGACTCGCCTTGAAAGCACATGAAAAGCGGCAAAGCGTTGACAATGATGCCCTTGGCCAAAAAGGGCGTATGCGTTTTTTCCTGAATATATTCAGGAAAAAACGCATACGCCCTTTTTGGCCAACCAGGCAAGCCCGAAAGGCAAATCAGCGCTACAAAGAAGTCTCGCTTGCCATCGGTCAAAAGGGCCATGCTGAAAAAAGTGTAAAAACCAGAAATGCAGGACAGGCCATGGAGACATGGGAGCCTTGCTACGCTGATGGGCGGGCTGTAAATTGCCAGCAGCCACTCTGGAGAAGTGTACGGTGTGTCCTGAAACATGTAATAAGCACAGCTTAGAGAGCATAGGGCACTTCCACTCATGGGCGTATAAATCGGGAAACCTAAAAATCAACAAGACACAGGCACCCCAAAGTTTAGGGCTGCTCTGTTTCCAAGAACCTCCACTTCGGTACACCTTCAATATCCCAGGAAAGCGAAAAATGGATAAAGAAGTTGTGGTACTTAGGCACAATGGAATATCACTCAGCCATGAAATCAATGTCATAAGGCTAGTAGCAGCAGGATGAGTGGATTTAGGTACGATGACTCTCAGTGAAATAAGTCACAGAGAAAAAGACACTTATCCTAAGATATCACTTATAGAGGGAATGTCAAAATCGCTACACTTGAACTGAATTACAAAACAGAACAGAGTCACACATTTAGAAAACACACTATGGCTGCTTAACGGGAAAGGTGAGGTGGGGTGATGCATAAAACAAGGGTTTGAAATTAGCTCAGATACCGTTCCACAAGCCAAATATGTAATAGACAAGACCTACTCCCTGCTCAGTGAACTGGACTCAACAGCCCCTATTCACCGCCCAAGAATATATCTGACGAGTAAGAGTCTTAAAACCTATGTATTGATCTCTCTCTGGAAGTGCATCAAGAGGGTGTAAAGCGGCATAAACACAGCAGTGAAAAGCAGCTAAACCCCATTATAAAAATAGATTACTTAAAAAAAACCCCATAAAACAAAGACAGTGAAAGAGAGAGAAATTCTTACAAAATCCGTTCAGGGGCTCTGATGCAACCTGGATTGACCATATCTAGACCCACAGCTGGATGAGACATGAGGCTGGACACTCTTGGGGCTGAGAGGATTGGTGAGCTTGGGTGAGCAAACGCAGACCCTTTAAAGTCCTACTGCGTGGTACCCATGCCGTGGGTCCCAAATCTCCAGGTTCAAGGGCATCTTCCTACATCGAAAACATGCGTGGGAAACCCAGAAGATGGTACACCGTGTGATCGGGAAAGGGTTCTCAAACGCACCTCATTTCTCCTCTCCTTGTGCTCGGGTTCGCCATTCCAGCCGCTCTACTAACAATCTCCCTACTTGGAGAATCTGCACCTTTAACCTCCTGTTTCGGACAGGTCGCAATTTGGCCTGAGGATGAACGGGAAGACGGGGAACCAATGAGAGACTAGCTCTAGGTGTTGGGACAGGCACAGGTCACTCTATTTTCCCATCAGGAAGAAGAATGAACCACAGGCTCAGCCTGCCCCCCGGAACCAGAATACGGCCTGAAGCAATCCTGCGCTTTGGCGGTCAGCTCCCAAAAAAGCGAGTTGACAAATGGAGCTCAGGGGCACTGCAACTCACAAACCTGCAGAGTTATAAATGATAACTCTCGTCCACAAATATATTGAGGGAAGGCAACGAAGAGGATTTGAAAGGAAGGCAGAATTGCAGGAAACAGGTTTCAGGAGGCAGAGTCGACTCGCCTTGAAAGCACATGAAAAGCGGCAAAGCGTTGACAATGATGCCCTTGGCCAAAAAGGGCGTATGCGTTTTTTCCTGAATATATTCAGGAAAAAACGCATACGCCCTTTTTGGCCAACCAGGCAAGCCCGAAAGGCAAATCAGCGCTACAAAGAAGTCTCGCTTGCCATCGGTCAAAAGGGCCATGCTGAAAAAAGTGTAAAAACCAGAAATGCAGGACAGGCCATGGAGACATGGGAGCCTTGCTACGCTGATGGGCGGGCTGTAAATTGCCAGCAGCCACTCTGGAGAAGTGTACGGTGTGTCCTGAAACATGTAATAAGCACAGCTTAGAGAGCATAGGGCACTTCCACTCATGGGCGTATAAATCGGGAAACCTAAAAATCAACAAGACACAGGCACCCCAAAGTTTAGGGCTGCTCTGTTTCCAAGAACCTCCACTTCGGTACACCTTCAATATCCCAGGAAAGCGAAAAATGGATAAAGAAGTTGTGGTACTTAGGCACAATGGAATATCACTCAGCCATGAAATCAATGTCATAAGGCTAGTAGCAGCAGGATGAGTGGATTTAGGTACGATGACTCTCAGTGAAATAAGTCACAGAGAAAAAGACACTTATCCTAAGATATCACTTATAGAGGGAATGTCAAAATCGCTACACTTGAACTGAATTACAAAACAGAACAGAGTCACACATTTAGAAAACACACTATGGCTGCTTAACGGGAAAGGTGAGGTGGGGTGATGCATAAAACAAGGGTTTGAAATTAGCTCAGATACCGTTCCACAAGCCAAATATGTAATAGACAAGACCTACTCCCTGCTCAGTGAACTGGACTCAACAGCCCCTATTCACCGCCCAAGAATATATCTGACGAGTAAGAGTCTTAAAACCTATGTATTGATCTCTCTCTGGAAGTGCATCAAGAGGGTGTAAAGCGGCATAAACACAGCAGTGAAAAGCAGCTAAACCCCATTATAAAAATAGATTACTTAAAAAAAACCCCATAAAACAAAGACAGTGAAAGAGAGAGAAATTCTTACAAAATCCGTTCAGGGGCTCTGATGCAACCTGGATTGACCATATCTAGACCCACAGCTGGATGAGACATGAGGCTGGACACTCTTGGGGCTGAGAGGATTGGTGAGCTTGGGTGAGCAAACGCAGACCCTTTAAAGTCCTACTGCGTGGTACCCATGCCGTGGGTCCCAAATCTCCAGGTTCAAGGGCATCTTCCTACATCGAAAACATGCGTGGGAAACCCAGAAGATGGTACACCGTGTGATCGGGAAAGGGTTCTCAAACGCACCTCATTTCTCCTCTCCTTGTGCTCGGGTTCGCCATTCCAGCCGCTCTACTAACAATCTCCCTACTTGGAGAATCTGCACCTTTAACCTCCTGTTTCGGACAGGTCGCAATTTGGCCTGAGGATGAACGGGAAGACGGGGAACCAATGAGAGACTAGCTCTAGGTGTTGGGACAGGCACAGGTCACTCTATTTTCCCATCAGGAAGAAGAATGAACCACAGGCTCAGCCTGCCCCCCGGAACCAGAATACGGCCTGAAGCAATCCTGCGCTTTGGCGGTCAGCTCCCAAAAAAGCGAGTTGACAAATGGAGCTCAGGGGCACTGCAATTCACAAACCTGCAGAGTTATAAATGATAACTCTCGTCCACAAATATATTGAGGGAAGGCAACGAAGAGGATTTGAAAGGAAGGCAGAATTGCAGGAAACAGGTTTCAGGAGGCAGAGTCGACTCGCCTTGAAAGCACATGAAAAGCGGCAAAGCGTTGACAATGATGCCCTTGGCCAAAAAGGGCGTATGCGTTTTTTCCTGAATATATTCAGGAAAAAACGCATACGCCCTTTTTGGCCAACCAGGCAAGCCCGAAAGGCAAATCAGCGCTACAAAGAAGTCTCGCTTGCCATCGGTCAAAAGGGCCATGCTGAAAAAAGTGTAAAAACCAGAAATGCAGGACAGGCCATGGAGACATGGGAGCCTTGCTACGCTGATGGGCGGGCTGTAAATTGCCAGCAGCCACTCTGGAGAAGTGTACGGTGTGTCCTGAAACATGTAATAAGCACAGCTTAGAGAGCATAGGGCACTTCCACTCATGGGCGTATAAATCGGGAAACCTAAAAATCAACAAGACACAGGCACCCCAAAGTTTAGGGCTGCTCTGTTTCCAAGAACCTCCACTTCGGTACACCTTCAATATCCCAGGAAAGCGAAAAATGGATAAAGAAGTTGTGGTACTTAGGCACAATGGAATATCACTCAGCCATGAAATCAATGTCATAAGGCTAGTAGCAGCAGGATGAGTGGATTTAGGTACGATGACTCTCAGTGAAATAAGTCACAGAGAAAAAGACACTTATCCTAAGATATCACTTATAGAGGGAATGTCAAAATCGCTACACTTGAACTGAATTACAAAACAGAACAGAGTCACACATTTAGAAAACACACTATGGCTGCTTAACGGGAAAGGTGAGGTGGGGTGATGCATAAAACAAGGGTTTGAAATTAGCTCAGATACCGTTCCAAAAGCCAAATATGTAATAGACAAGACCTACTCCCTGCTCAGTGAACTGGACTCAACAGCCCCTATTCACCGCCCAAGAATATATCTGACGAGTAAGAGTCTTAAAACCTATGTATTGATCTCTCTCTGGAAGTGCATCAAGAGGGTGTAAAGCGGCATAAACACAGCAGTGAAAAGCAGCTAAACCCCATTATAAAAATAGATTACTTAAAAAAAACCCCATAAAACAAAGAGAGTGAAAGAGAGAGAAATTCTTACAAAATCCGTTCAGGGGCTCTGATGCAACCTGGATTGACCATATCTAGACCCACAGCTGGATGAGACATGAGGCTGGACACTCTTGGGGCTGAGAGGATTGGTGAGCTTGGGTGAGCAAACGCAGACCCTTTAAAGTCCTACTGCGTGGTACCCATGCCGTGGGTCCCAAATCTCCAGGTTCAAGGGCATCTTCCTACATCGAAAACATGTGTGGGAAACCCAGAAGATGGTACACCGTGTGATCGGGAAAGGGTTCTCAAACGCACCTCATTTCTCCTCTCCTTGTGCTCGGGTTCGCCATTCCAGCCGCTCTACTAACAATCTCCCTACTTGGAGAATCTGCACCTTGAACCTCCTGTTTCGGACAGGTCGCAATTTGACCTGAGGATGAACGGGAAGACGGGGAACCAATGAGAGACTAGCTCTAGGTGTTGGGACAGGCACAGGTCACTCTATTTTCCCATCAGGAAGAAGAATGAACCACAGGCTCAGCCTGCCCCCCGGAACCAGAATACGGCCTGAAGCAATCCTGCGCTTTGGCGGTCAGCTCCCAAAAAAGCGAGTTGACAAATGGAGCTCAGGGGCACTGCAATTCACAAACCTGCAGAGTTATAAATGATAACTCTCGTCCACAAATATATTGAGGGAAGGCAACGAAGAGGATTTGAAAGGAAGGCAGAATTGCAGGAAACAGGTTTCAGGAGGCAGAGTCGACTCGCCTTGAAAGCACATGAAAAGCGGCAAAGCGTTGACAATGATGCCCTTGGCCAAAAAGGGCGTATGCGTTTTTTCCTGAATATATTCAGGAAAAAACGCATACGCCCTTTTTGGCCAACCAGGCAAGCCCGAAAGGCAAATCAGCGCTACAAAGAAGTCTCGCTTGCCATCGGTCAAAAGGGCCATGCTGAAAAAAGTGTAAAAACCAGAAATGCAGGACAGGCCATGGAGACATGGGAGCCTTGCTACGCTGATGGGCGGGCTGTAAATTGCCAGCAGCCACTCTGGAGAAGTGTACGGTGTGTCCTGAAACATGTAATAAGCACAGCTTAGAGAGCATAGGGCACTTCCACTCATGGGCGTATAAATCGGGAAACCTAAAAATCAACAAGACACAGGCACCCCAAAGTTTAGGGCTGCTCTGTTTCCAAGAACCTCCACTTCGGTACACCTTCAATATCCCAGGAAAGCGAAAAATGGATAAAGAAGTTGTGGTACTTAGGCACAATGGAATATCACTCAGCCATGAAATCAATGTCATAAGGCTAGTAGCAGCAGGATGAGTGGATTTAGGTACGATGACTCTCAGTGAAATAAGTCACAGAGAAAAAGACACTTATCCTAAGATATCACTTATAGAGGGAATGTCAAAATCGCTACACTTGAACTGAATTACAAAACAGAACAGAGTCACACATTTAGAAAACACACTATGGCTGCTTAACGGGAAAGGTGAGGTGGGGTGATGCATAAAACAAGGGTTTGAAATTAGCTCAGATACCGTTCCACAAGCCAAATATGTAATAGACAAGACCTACTCCCTGCTCAGTGAACTGGACTCAACAGCCCCTATTCACCGCCCAAGAATATATCTGACGAGTAAGAGTCTTAAAACCTAGGTATTGATCTCTCTCTGGAAGTGCATCAAGAGGGTGTAAAGCGGCATAAACACAGCAGTGAAAAGCAGCTAAACCCCATTATAAAAATAGATTACTTAAAAAAAACCCCATAAAACAAAGACAGTGAAAGAGAGAGAAATTCTTACAAAATCCGTTCAGGGGCTCTGATGCAACCTGGATTGACCATATCTAGACCCACAGCTGGATGAGACATGAGGCTGGACACTCTTGGGGCTGAGAGGATTGGTGAGCTTGGGTGAGCAAACGCAGACCCTTTAAAGTCCTACTGCGTGGTACCCATGCCGTGGGTCCCAAATCTCCAGGTTCAAGGGCATCTTCCTACATCGAAAACATGCGTGGGAAACCCAGAAGATGGTACACCGTGTGATCGGGAAAGGGTTCTCAAACGCACCTCATTTCTCCTCTCCTTGTGCTCGGGTTCGCCATTCCAGCCGCTCTACTAACAATCTCCCTACTTGGAGAATCTGCACCTTTAACCTCCTGTTTCGGACAGGTCGCAATTTGGCCTGAGGATGAACGGGAAGACGGGGAACCAATGAGAGACTAGCTCTAGGTGTTGGGACAGGCACAGGTCACTCTATTTTCCCATCAGGAAGAAGAATGAACCACAGGCTCAGCCTGCCCCCCGGAACCAGAATACGGCCTGAAGCAATCCTGCGCTTTGGCGGCCAGCTCCTAAAAAAGCGAGTTGACAAATGGAGCTCAGGGGCACTGCAATTCACAAACCTGCAGAGTTATAAATGATAACTCTCGTCCACAAATATATTGAGGGAAGGCAACGAAGAGGATTTGAAAGCAAGGCAGAATTGCAGGAAACAGGTTTCAGGAGGCAGAGTCGACTCGCCTTGAAAGCACATGAAAAGCGGCAAAGCGTTGACAATGATGCCCTTGGCCAAAAGGGGCGTATGCGTTTTTTCCTGAATATATTCAGGAAAAAACGCATACGCCCCTTTTGGCCAACCAGGCAAGCCCGAAAGGCAAATCAGCGCTACAAAGAAGTCTCGCTTGCCATCGGTCAAAAGGGCCATGCTGAAAAAAGTGTAAAAACCAGAAATGCAGGACAGGCCATGGAGACATGGGAGCCTTGCTACGCTGATGGGCGGGCTGTAAATTGCCAGCAGCCACTCTGGAGAAGTGTACGGTGTGTCCTGAAACATGTAATAAGCACAGCTTAGAGAGCATAGGGCACTTCCACTCATGGGCGTATAAATCGGGAAACCTAAAAATCAACAAGACACAGGCACCCCAAAGTTTAGGGCTGCTCTGTTTCCAAGAACCTCCACTTCGGTACACCTTCAATATCCCAGGAAAGCGAAAAATGGATAAAGAAGTTGTGGTACTTAGGCACAATGGAATATCACTCAGCCATGAAATCAATGTCATAAGGCTAGTAGCAGCAGGATGAGTGGATTTAGGTACGATGACTCTCAGTGAAATAAGTCACAGAGAAAAAGACACTTATCCTAAGATATCACTTATAGAGGGAATGTCAAAATCGCTACACTTGAACTGAATTACAAAACAGAACAGAGTCACACATTTAGAAAACACACTATGGCTGCTTAACGGGAAAGGTGAGGTGGGGTGATGCATAAAACAAGGGTTTGAAATTAGCTCAGATACCGTTCCACAAGCCAAATATGTAATAGACAAGACCTACTCCCTGCTCAGTGAACTGGACTCAACAGCCCCTATTCACCGCCCAAGAATATATCTGACGAGTAAGAGTCTTAAAACCTAGGTATTGATCTCTCTCTGGAAGTGCATCAAGAGGGTGTAAAGCGGCATAAACACAGCAGTGAAAAGCAGCTAAACCCCATTATAAAAATAGATTACTTAAAAAAAACCCCATAAAACAAAGACAGTGAAAGAGAGAGAAATTCTTACAAAATCCGTTCAGGGGCTCTGATGCAACCTGGATTGACCATATCTAGACCCACAGCTGGATGAGACATGAGGCTGGACACTCTTGGGGCTGAGAGGATTGGTGAGCTTGGGTGAGCAAACGCAGACCCTTTAAAGTCCTACTGCGTGGTACCCATGCCGTGGGTCCCAAATCTCCAGGTTCAAGGGCATCTTCCTACATCGAAAACATGCGTGGGAAACCCAGAAGATGGTACACCGTGTGATCGGGAAAGGGTTCTCAAACGCACCTCATTTCTCCTCTCCTTGTGCTCGGGTTCGCCATTCCAGCCGCTCTACTAACAATCTCCCTACTTGGAGAATCTGCACCTTTAACCTCCTGTTTCGGACAGGTCGCAATTTGGCCTGAGGATGAACGGGAAGACGGGGAACCAATGAGAGACTAGCTCTAGGTGTTGGGACAGGCACAGGTCACTCTATTTTCCCATCAGGAAGAAGAATGAACCACAGGCTCAGCCTGCCCCCCGGAACCAGAATACGGCCTGAAGCAATCCTGCGCTTTGGCGGTCAGCTCCCAAAAAAGCGAGTTGACAAATGGAGCTCAGGGGCACTGCAATTCACAAACCTGCAGAGTTATAAATGATAACTCTCGTCCACAAATATATTGAGGGAAGGCAACGAAGAGGATTTGAAAGGAAGGCAGAATTGCAGGAAACAGGTTTCAGGAGGCAGAGTCGACTCGCCTTGAAAGCACATGAAAAGCGGCAAAGCGTTGACAATGATGCCCTTGGCCAAAAAGGGCGTATGCGTTTTTTCCTGAATATATTCAGGAAAAAACGCATACGCCCTTTTTGGCCAACCAGGCAAGCCCGAAAGGCAAATCAGCGCTACAAAGAAGTCTCGCTTGCCATCGGTCAAAAGGGCCATGCTGAAAAAAGTGTAAAAACCAGAAATGCAGGACAGGCCATGGAGACATGGGAGCCTTGCTACGCTGATGGGCGGGCTGTAAATTGCCAGCAGCCACTCTGGAGAAGTGTACGGTGTGTCCTGAAACATGTAATAAGCACAGCTTAGAGAGCATAGGGCACTTCCACTCATGGGCGTATAAATCGGGAAACCTAAAAATCAACAAGACACAGGCACCCCAAAGTTTAGGGCTGCTCTGTTTCCAAGAACCTCCACTTCGGTACACCTTCAATATCCCAGGAAAGCGAAAAATGGATAAAGAAGTTGTGGTACTTAGGCACAATGGAATATCACTCAGCCATGAAATCAATGTCATAAGGCTAGTAGCAGCAGGATGAGTGGATTTAGGTACGATGACTCTCAGTGAAATAAGTCACAGAGAAAAAGACACTTATCCTAAGATATCACTTATAGAGGGAATGTCAAAATCGCTACACTTGAACTGAATTACAAAACAGAACAGAGTCACACATTTAGAAAACACACTATGGCTGCTTAACGGGAAAGGTGAGGTGGGGTGATGCATAAAACAAGGGTTTGAAATTAGCTCAGATACCGTTCCACAAGCCAAATATGTAATAGACAAGACCTACTCCCTGCTCAGTGAACTGGACTCAACAGCCCCTATTCACCGCCCAAGAATATATCTGACGAGTAAGAGTCTTAAAACCTATGTATTGATCTCTCTCTGGAAGTGCATCAAGAGGGTGTAAAGCGGCATAAACACAGCAGTGAAAAGCAGCTAAACCCCATTATAAAAATAGATTACTTAAAAAAAACCCCATAAAACAAAGACAGTGAAAGAGAGAGAAATTCTTACAAAATCCGTTCAGGGGCTCTGATGCAACCTGGATTGACCATATCTAGACCCACAGCTGGATGAGACATGAGGCTGGACACTCTTGGGGCTGAGAGGATTGGTGAGCTTGGGTGAGCAAACGCAGACCCTTTAAAGTCCTACTGCGTGGTACCCATGCCGTGGGTCCCAAATCTCCAGGTTCAAGGGCATCTTCCTACATCGAAAACATGTGTGGGAAACCCAGAAGATGGTACACCGTGTGATCGGGAAAGGGTTCTCAAACGCACCTCATTTCTCCTCTCCTTGTGCTCGGGTTCGCCATTCCAGCCGCTCTACTAACAATCTCCCTACTTGGAGAATCTGCACCTTGAACCTCCTGTTTCGGACAGGTCGCAATTTGACCTGAGGATGAACGGGAAGACGGGGAACCAATGAGAGACTAGCTCTAGGTGTTGGGACAGGCACAGGTCACTCTATTTTCCCATCAGGAAGAAGAATGAACCACAGGCTCAGCCTGCCCCCCGGAACCAGAATACGGCCTGAAGCAATCCTGCGCTTTGGCGGTCAGCTCCCAAAAAAGCGAGTTGACAAATGGAGCTCAGGGGCACTGCAATTCACAAACCTGCAGAGTTATAAATGATAACTCTCGTCCACAAATATATTGAGGGAAGGCAACGAAGAGGATTTGAAAGGAAGGCAGAATTGCAGGAAACAGGTTTCAGGAGGCAGAGTCGACTCGCCTTGAAAGCACATGAAAAGCGGCAAAGCGTTGACAATGATGCCCTTGGCCAAAAAGGGCGTATGCGTTTTTTCCTGAATATATTCAGGAAAAAACGCATACGCCCTTTTTGGCCAACCAGGCAAGCCCGAAAGGCAAATCAGCGCTACAAAGAAGTCTCGCTTGCCATCGGTCAAAAGGGCCATGCTGAAAAAAGTGTAAAAACCAGAAATGCAGGACAGGCCATGGAGACATGGGAGCCTTGCTACGCTGATGGGCGGGCTGTAAATTGCCAGCAGCCACTCTGGAGAAGTGTACGGTGTGTCCTGAAACATGTAATAAGCACAGCTTAGAGAGCATAGGGCACTTCCACTCATGGGCGTATAAATCGGGAAACCTAAAAATCAACAAGACACAGGCACCCCAAAGTTTAGGGCTGCTCTGTTTCCAAGAACCTCCACTTCGGTACACCTTCAATATCCCAGGAAAGCGAAAAATGGATAAAGAAGTTGTGGTACTTAGGCACAATGGAATATCACTCAGCCATGAAATCAATGTCATAAGGCTAGTAGCAGCAGGATGAGTGGATTTAGGTACGATGACTCTCAGTGAAATAAGTCACAGAGAAAAAGACACTTATCCTAAGATATCACTTATAGAGGGAATGTCAAAATCGCTACACTTGAACTGAATTACAAAACAGAACAGAGTCACACATTTAGAAAACACACTATGGCTGCTTAACGGGAAAGGTGAGGTGGGGTGATGCATAAAACAAGGGTTTGAAATTAGCTCAGATACCGTTCCACAAGCCAAATATGTAATAGACAAGACCTACTCCCTGCTCAGTGAACTGGACTCAACAGCCCCTATTCACCGCCCAAGAATATATCTGACGAGTAAGAGTCTTAAAACCTATGTATTGATCTCTCTCTGGAAGTGCATCAAGAGGGTGTAAAGCGGCATAAACACAGCAGTGAAAAGCAGCTAAACCCCATTATAAAAATAGATTACTTAAAAAAAACCCCATAAAACAAAGACAGTGAAAGAGAGAGAAATTCTTACAAAATCCGTTCAGGGGCTCTGATGCAACCTGGATTGACCATATCTAGACCCACAGCTGGATGAGACATGAGGCTGGACACTCTTGGGGCTGAGAGGATTGGTGAGCTTGGGTGAGCAAACGCAGACCCTTTAAAGTCCTACTGCGTGGTACCCATGCCGTGGGTCCCAAATCTCCAGGTTCAAGGGCATCTTCCTACATCGAAAACATGCGTGGGAAACCCAGAAGATGGTACACCGTGTGATCGGGAAAGGGTTCTCAAACGCACCTCATTTCTCCTCTCCTTGTGCTCGGGTTCGCCATTCCAGCCGCTCTACTAACAATCTCCCTACTTGGAGAATCTGCACCTTTAACCTCCTGTTTCGGACAGGTCGCAATTTGGCCTGAGGATGAACGGGAAGACGGGGAACCAATGAGAGACTAGCTCTAGGTGTTGGGACAGGCACAGGTCACTCTATTTTCCCATCAGGAAGAAGAATGAACCACAGGCTCAGCCTGCCCCCCGGAACCAGAATACGGCCTGAAGCAATCCTGCGCTTTGGCGGTCAGCTCCCAAAAAAGCGAGTTGACAAATGGAGCTCAGGGGCACTGCAATTCACAAACCTGCAGAGTTATAAATGATAACTCTCGTCCACAAATATATTGAGGGAAGGCAACGAAGAGGATTTGAAAGGAAGGCAGAATTGCAGGAAACAGGTTTCAGGAGGCAGAGTCGACTCGCCTTGAAAGCACATGAAAAGCGGCAAAGCGTTGACAATGATGCCCTTGGCCAAAAAGGGCGTATGCGTTTTTTCCTGAATATATTCAGGAAAAAACGCATACGCCCTTTTTGGCCAACCAGGCAAGCCCGAAAGGCAAATCAGCGCTACAAAGAAGTCTCGCTTGCCATCGGTCAAAAGGGCCATGCTGAAAAAAGTGTAAAAACCAGAAATGCAGGACAGGCCATGGAGACATGGGAGCCTTGCTACGCTGATGGGCGGGCTGTAAATTGCCAGCAGCCACTCTGGAGAAGTGTACGGTGTGTCCTGAAACATGTAATAAGCACAGCTTAGAGAGCATAGGGCACTTCCACTCATGGGCGTATAAATCGGGAAACCTAAAAATCAACAAGACACAGGCACCCCAAAGTTTAGGGCTGCTCTGTTTCCAAGAACCTCCACTTCGGTACACCTTCAATATCCCAGGAAAGCGAAAAATGGATAAAGAAGTTGTGGTACTTAGGCACAATGGAATATCACTCAGCCATGAAATCAATGTCATAAGGCTAGTAGCAGCAGGATGAGTGGATTTAGGTACGATGACTCTCAGTGAAATAAGTCACAGAGAAAAAGACACTTATCCTAAGATATCACTTATAGAGGGAATGTCAAAATCGCTACACTTGAACTGAATTACAAAACAGAACAGAGTCACACATTTAGAAAACACACTATGGCTGCTTAACGGGAAAGGTGAGGTGGGGTGATGCATAAAACAAGGGTTTGAAATTAGCTCAGATACCGTTCCAAAAGCCAAATATGTAATAGACAAGACCTACTCCCTGCTCAGTGAACTGGACTCAACAGCCCCTATTCACCGCCCAAGAATATATCTGACGAGTAAGAGTCTTAAAACCTATGTATTGATCTCTCTCTGGAAGTGCATCAAGAGGGTGTAAAGCGGCATAAACACAGCAGTGAAAAGCAGCTAAACCCCATTATAAAAATAGATTACTTAAAAAAAACCCCATAAAACAAAGAGAGTGAAAGAGAGAGAAATTCTTACAAAATCCGTTCAGGGGCTCTGATGCAACCTGGTTTGACCATATCTAGACCCACAGCTGGATGAGACATGAGGCTGGACACTCTTGGGGCTGAGAGGATTGGTGAGCTTGGGTGAGCAAACGCAGACCCTTTAAAGTCCTACTGCGTGGTACCCATGCCGTGGGTCCCAAATCTCCAGGTTCAAGGGCATCTTCCTACATCGAAAACATGTGTGGGAAACCCAGAAGATGGTACACCGTGTGATCGGGAAAGGGTTCTCAAACGCACCTCATTTCTCCTCTCCTTGTGCTCGGGTTCGCCATTCCAGCCGCTCTACTAACAATCTCCCTACTTGGAGAATCTGCACCTTGAACCTCCTGTTTCGGACAGGTCGCAATTTGACCTGAGGATGAACGGGAAGACGGGGAACCAATGAGAGACTAGCTCTAGGTGTTGGGACAGGCACAGGTCACTCTATTTTCCCATCAGGAAGAAGAATGAACCACAGGCTCAGCCTGCCCCCCGGAACCAGAATACGGCCTGAAGCAATCCTGCGCTTTGGCGGTCAGCTCCCAAAAAAGCGAGTTGACAAATGGAGCTCAGGGGCACTGCAATTCACAAACCTGCAGAGTTATAAATGATAACTCTCGTCCACAAATATATTGAGGGAAGGCAACGAAGAGGATTTGAAAGGAAGGCAGAATTGCAGGAAACAGGTTTCAGGAGGCAGAGTCGACTCGCCTTGAAAGCACATGAAAAGCGGCAAAGCGTTGACAATGATGCCCTTGGCCAAAAAGGGCGTATGCGTTTTTTCCTGAATATATTCAGGAAAAAACGCATACGCCCTTTTTGGCCAACCAGGCAAGCCCGAAAGGCAAATCAGCGCTACAAAGAAGTCTCGCTTGCCATCGGTCAAAAGGGCCATGCTGAAAAAAGTGTAAAAACCAGAAATGCAGGACAGGCCATGGAGACATGGGAGCCTTGCTACGCTGATGGGCGGGCTGTAAATTGCCAGCAGCCACTCTGGAGAAGTGTACGGTGTGTCCTGAAACATGTAATAAGCACAGCTTAGAGAGCATAGGGCACTTCCACTCATGGGCGTATAAATCGGGAAACCTAAAAATCAACAAGACACAGGCACCCCAAAGTTTAGGGCTGCTCTGTTTCCAAGAACCTCCACTTCGGTACACCTTCAATATCCCAGGAAAGCGAAAAATGGATAAAGAAGTTGTGGTACTTAGGCACAATGGAATATCACTCAGCCATGAAATCAATGTCATAAGGCTAGTAGCAGCAGGATGAGTGGATTTAGGTACGATGACTCTCAGTGAAATAAGTCACAGAGAAAAAGACACTTATCCTAAGATATCACTTATAGAGGGAATGTCAAAATCGCTACACTTGAACTGAATTACAAAACAGAACAGAGTCACACATTTAGAAAACACACTATGGCTGCTTAACGGGAAAGGTGAGGTGGGGTGATGCATAAAACAAGGGTTTGAAATTAGCTCAGATACCGTTCCACAAGCCAAATATGTAATAGACAAGACCTACTCCCTGCTCAGTGAACTGGACTCAACAGCCCCTATTCACCGCCCAAGAATATATCTGACGAGTAAGAGTCTTAAAACCTATGTATTGATCTCTCTCTGGAAGTGCATCAAGAGGGTGTAAAGCGGCATAAACACAGCAGTGAAAAGCAGCTAAACCCCATTATAAAAATAGATTACTTAAAAAAAACCCCATAAAACAAAGACAGTGAAAGAGAGAGAAATTCTTACAAAATCCGTTCAGGGGCTCTGATGCAACCTGGATTGACCATATCTAGACCCACAGCTGGATGAGACATGAGGCTGGACACTCTTGGGGCTGAGAGGATTGGTGAGCTTGGGTGAGCAAACGCAGACCCTTTAAAGTCCTACTGCGTGGTACCCATGCCGTGGGTCCCAAATCTCCAGGTTCAAGGGCATCTTCCTACATCGAAAACATGCGTGGGAAACCCAGAAGATGGTACACCGTGTGATCGGGAAAGGGTTCTCAAACGCACCTCATTTCTCCTCTCCTTGTGCTCGGGTTCGCCATTCCAGCCGCTCTACTAACAATCTCCCTACTTGGAGAATCTGCACCTTTAACCTCCTGTTTCGGACAGGTCGCAATTTGGCCTGAGGATGAACGGGAAGACGGGGAACCAATGAGAGACTAGCTCTAGGTGTTGGGACAGGCACAGGTCACTCTATTTTCCCATCAGGAAGAAGAATGAACCACAGGCTCAGCCTGCCCCCCGGAACCAGAATACGGCCTGAAGCAATCCTGCGCTTTGGCGGCCAGCTCCCAAAAAAGCGAGTTGACAAATGGAGCTCAGGGGCACTGCAATTCACAAACCTGCAGAGTTATAAATGATAACTCTCGTCCACAAATATATTGAGGGAAGGCAACGAAGAGGATTTGAAAGCAAGGCAGAATTGCAGGAAACAGGTTTCAGGAGGCAGAGTCGACTCGCCTTGAAAGCACATGAAAAGCGGCAAAGCGTTGACAATGATGCCCTTGGCAAAAAAGGGCGTATGCGTTTTTTCCTGAATATATTCAGGAAAAAACGCATACGCCCCTTTTGGCCAACCAGGCAAGCCCGAAAGGCAAATCAGCGCTACAAAGAAGTCTCGCTTGCCATCGGTCAAAAGGGCCATGCTGAAAAAAGTGTAAAAACCAGAAATGCAGGACAGGCCATGGAGACATGGGAGCCTTGCTACGCTGATGGGCGGGCTGTAAATTGCCAGCAGCCACTCTGGAGAAGTGTACGGTGTGTCCTGAAACATGTAATAAGCACAGCTTAGAGAGCATAGGGCACTTCCACTCATGGGCGTATAAATCGGGAAACCTAAAAATCAACAAGACACAGGCACCCCAAAGTTTAGGGCTGCTCTGTTTCCAAGAACCTCCACTTCGGTACACCTTCAATATCCCAGGAAAGCGAAAAATGGATAAAGAAGTTGTGGTACTTAGGCACAATGGAATATCACTCAGCCATGAAATCAATGTCATAAGGCTAGTAGCAGCAGGATGAGTGGATTTAGGTACGATGACTCTCAGTGAAATAAGTCACAGAGAAAAAGACACTTATCCTAAGATATCACTTATAGAGGAATGTCAAAATCGCTACACTTGAACTGAATTACAAAACAGAACAGAGTCACACATTTAGAAAACACACTATGGCTGCTTAACGGGAAAGGTGAGGTGGGGTGATGCATAAAACAAGGGTTTGAAATTAGCTCAGATACCGTTCCACAAGCCAAATATGTAATAGACAAGACCTACTCCCTGCTCAGTGAACTGGACTCAACAGCCCCTATTCACCGCCCAAGAATATATCTGATGAGTAAGAGTCTTAAAACCTATGTATTGATCTCTCTCTGGAAGTGCATCAAGAGGGTGTAAAGCGGCATAAACACAGCAGTGAAAAGCAGCTAAACCCCATTATAAAAATAGATTACTTAAAAAAAACCCCATAAAACAAAGACAGTGAAAGAGAGAGAAATTCTTACAAAATCCGTTCAGGGGCTCTGATGCAACCTGGATTGACCATATCTAGACCCACAGCTGGATGAGACATGAGGCTGGACACTCTTGGGGCTGAGAGGATTGGTGAGCTTGGGTGAGCAAACGCAGACCCTTTAAAGTCCTACTGCGTGGTACCCATGCCGTGGGTCCCAAATCTCCAGGTTCAAGGGCATCTTCCTACATCGAAAACATGCGTGGGAAACCCAGAAGATGGTACACCGTGTGATCGGGAAAGGGTTCTCAAACGCACCTCATTTCTCCTCTCCTTGTGCTCGGGTTCGCCATTCCAGCCGCTCTACTAACAATCTCCCTACTTGGAGAATCTGCACCTTTAACCTCCTGTTTCGGACAGGTCGCAATTTGGCCTGAGGATGAACGGGAAGACGGGGAACCAATGAGAGACTAGCTCTAGGTGTTGGGACAGGCACAGGTCACTCTATTTTCCCATCAGGAAGAAGAATGAACCACAGGCTCAGCCTGCCCCCCGGAACCAGAATACGGCCTGAAGCAATCCTGCGCTTTGGCGGCCAGCTCCCAAAAAAGCGAGTTGACAAATGGAGCTCAAGGGCACTGCAATTCACAAACCTGCAGAGTTATAAATGATAACTCTCGTCCACAAATATATTGAGGGAAGGCAACGAAGAGGATTTGAAAGCAAGGCAGAATTGCAGGAAACAGGTTTCAGGAGGCAGAGTCGACTCGCCTTGAAAGCACATGAAAAGCGGCAAAGCGTTGACAATGATGCCCTTGGCCAAAAAGGGCGTATGCGTTTTTTCCTGAATATATTCAGGAAAAAACGCATACGCCCCTTTTGGCCAACCAGGCAAGCCCGAAAGGCAAATCAGCGCTACAAAGAAGTCTCGCTTGCCATCGGTCAAAAGGGCCATGCTGAAAAAAGTGTAAAAACCAGAAATGCAGGACAGGCCATGGAGACATGGGAGCCTTGCTACGCTGATGGGCGGGCTGTAAATTGCCAGCAGCCACTCTGGAGAAGTGTACGGTGTGTCCTGAAACATGTAATAAGCACAGCTTAGAGAGCATAGGGCACTTCCACTCATGGGCGTATAAATCGGGAAACCTAAAAATCAACAAGACACAGGCACCCCAAAGTTTAGGGCTGCTCTGTTTCCAAGAACCTCCACTTCGGTACACCTTCAATATCCCAGGAAAGCGAAAAATGGATAAAGAAGTTGTGGTACTTAGGCACAATGGAATATCACTCAGCCATGAAATCAATGTCATAACGCTAGTAGCAGCAGGATGAGTGGATTTAGGTACGATGACTCTCAGTGAAATAAGTCACAGAGAAAAAGACACTTATCCTAAGATATCACTTATAGAGGGAATGTCAAAATCGCTACACTTGAACTGAATTACAAAACAGAACAGAGTCACACATTTAGAAAACACACTATGGCTGCTTAACGGGAAAGGTGAGGTGGGGTGATGCATAAAACAAGGGTTTGAAATTAGCTCAGATACCGTTCCACAAGCCAAATATGTAATAGACAAGACCTACTCCCTGCTCAGTGAACTGGACTCAACAGCCCCTATTCACCGCCCAAGAATATATCTGACGAGTAAGAGTCTTAAAACCTATGTATTGATCTCTCTCTGGAAGTGCATCAAGAGGGTGTAAAGCGGCATAAACACAGCAGTGAAAAGCAGCTAAACCCCATTATAAAAATAGATTACTTAAAAAAAACCCCATAAAACAAAGACAGTGAAAGAGAGAGAAATTCTTACAAAATCCGTTCAGGGGCTCTGATGCAACCTGGATTGACCATATCTAGACCCACAGCTGGATGAGACATGAGGCTGGACACTCTTGGGGCTGAGAGGATTGGTGAGCTTGGGTGAGCAAACGCAGACCCTTTAAAGTCCTACTGCGTGGTACCCATGCCGTGGGTCCCAAATCTCCAGGTTCAAGGGCATCTTCCTACATCGAAAACATGCGTGGGAAACCCAGAAGATGGTACACCGTGTGATCGGGAAAGGGTTCTCAAACGCACCTCATTTCTCCTCTCCTTGTGCTCGGGTTCGCCATTCCAGCCGCTCTACTAACAATCTCCCTACTTGGAGAATCTGCACCTTGAACCTCCTGTTTCGGACAGGTCGCAATTTGACCTGAGGATGAACGGGAAGACGGGGAACCAATGAGAGACTAGCTCTAGGTGTTGGGACAGGCACAGGTCACTCTATTTTCCCATCAGGAAGAAGAATGAACCACAGGCTCAGCCTGCCCCCCGGAACCAGAATACGGCCTGAAGCAATCCTGCGCTTTGGCGGTCAGCTCCCAAAAAAGCGAGTTGACAAATGGAGCTCAGGGGCACTGCAATTCACAAACCTGCAGAGTTATAAATGATAACTCTCGTCCACAAATATATTGAGGGAAGGCAACGAAGAGGATTTGAAAGCAAGGCAGAATTGCAGGAAACAGGTTTCAGGAGGCAGAGTCGACTCGCCTTGAAAGCACATGAAAAGCGGCAAAGCGTTGACAATGATGCCCTTGGCCAAAAAGGGCGTATGCGTTTTTTCCTGAATATATTCAGGAAAAAACGCATACGCCCTTTTTGGCCAACCAGGCAAGCCCGAAAGGCAAATCAGCGCTACAAAGAAGTCTCGCTTGCCATCGGTCAAAAGGGCCATGCTGAAAAAAGTGTAAAAACCAGAAATGCAGGACAGGCCATGGAGACATGGGAGCCTTGCTACGCTGATGGGCGGGCTGTAAATTGCCAGCAGCCACTCTGGAGAAGTGTACGGTGTGTCCTGAAACATGTAATAAGCACAGCTTAGAGAGCATAGGGCACTTCCACTCATGGGCGTATAAATCGGGAAACCTAAAAATCAACAAGACACAGGCACCCCAAAGTTTAGGGCTGCTCTGTTTCCAAGAACCTCCACTTCGGTACACCTTCAATATCCCAGGAAAGCGAAAAATGGATAAAGAAGTTGTGGTACTTAGGCACAATGGAATATCACTCAGCCATGAAATCAATGTCATAAGGCTAGTAGCAGCAGGATGAGTGGATTTAGGTACGATGACTCTCAGTGAAATAAGTCACAGAGAAAAAGACACTTATCCTAAGATATCACTTATAGAGGGAATGTCAAAATCGCTACACTTGAACTGAATTACAAAACAGAACAGAGTCACACATTTAGAAAACACACTATGGCTGCTTAACGGGAAAGGTGAGGTGGGGTGATGCATAAAACAAGGGTTTGAAATTAGCTCAGATACCGTTCCACAAGCCAAATATGTAATAGACAAGACCTACTCCCTGCTCAGTGAACTGGACTCAACAGCCCCTATTCACCGCCCAAGAATATATCTGACGAGTAAGAGTCTTAAAACCTAGGTATTGATCTCTCTCTGGAAGTGCATCAAGAGGGTGTAAAGCGGCATAAACACAGCAGTGAAAAGCAGCTAAACCCCATTATAAAAATAGATTACTTAAAAAAAACCCCATAAAACAAAGACAGTGAAAGAGAGAGAAATTCTTACAAAATCCGTTCAGGGGCTCTGATGCAACCTGGATTGACCATATCTAGACCCACAGCTGGATGAGACATGAGGCTGGACACTCTTGGGGCTGAGAGGATTGGTGAGCTTGGGTGAGCAAACGCAGACCCTTTAAAGTCCTACTGCGTGGTACCCATGCCGTGGGTCCCAAATCTCCAGGTTCAAGGGCATCTTCCTACATCGAAAACATGCGTGGGAAACCCAGAAGATGGTACACCGTGTGATCGGGAAAGGGTTCTCAAACGCACCTCATTTCTCCTCTCCTTGTGCTCGGGTTCGCCATTCCAGCCGCTCTACTAACAATCTCCCTACTTGGAGAATCTGCACCTTTAACCTCCTGTTTCGGACAGGTCGCAATTTGGCCTGAGGATGAACGGGAAGACGGGGAACCAATGAGAGACTAGCTCTAGGTGTTGGGACAGGCACAGGTCACTCTATTTTCCCATCAGGAAGAAGAATGAACCACAGGCTCAGCCTGCCCCCCGGAACCAGAATACGGCCTGAAGCAATCCTGCGCTTTGGCGGCCAGCTCCCAAAAAAGCGAGTTGACAAATGGAGCTCAAGGGCACTGCAATTCACAAACCTGCAGAGTTATAAATGATAACTCTCGTCCACAAATATATTGAGGGAAGGCAACGAAGAGGATTTGAAAGCAAGGCAGAATTGCAGGAAACAGGTTTCAGGAGGCAGAGTCGACTCGCCTTGAAAGCACATGAAAAGCGGCAAAGCGTTGACAATGATGCCCTTGGCAAAAAAGGGCGTATGCGTTTTTTCCTGAATATATTCAGGAAAAAACGCATACGCCCCTTTTGGCCAACCAGGCAAGCCCGAAAGGCAAATCAGCGCTACAAAGAAGTCTCGCTTGCCATCGGTCAAAAGGGCCATGCTGAAAAAAGTGTAAAAACCAGAAATGCAGGACAGGCCATGGAGACATGGGAGCCTTGCTACGCTGATGGGCGGGCTGTAAATTGCCAGCAGCCACTCTGGAGAAGTGTACGGTGTGTCCTGAAACATGTAATAAGCACAGCTTAGAGAGCATAGGGCACTTCCACTCATGGGCGTATAAATCGGGAAACCTAAAAATCAACAAGACACAGGCACCCCAAAGTTTAGGGCTGCTCTGTTTCCAAGAACCTCCACTTCGGTACACCTTCAATATCCCAGGAAAGCGAAAAATGGATAAAGAAGTTGTGGTACTTAGGCACAATGGAATATCACTCAGCCATGAAATCAATGTCATAAGGCTAGTAGCAGCAGGATGAGTGGATTTAGGTACGATGACTCTCAGTGAAATAAGTCACAGAGAAAAAGACACTTATCCTAAGATATCACTTATAGAGGGAATGTCAAAATCGCTACACTTGAACTGAATTACAAAACAGAACAGAGTCACACATTTAGAAAACACACTATGGCTGCTTAACGGGAAAGGTGAGGTGGGGTGATGCATAAAACAAGGGTTTGAAATTAGCTCAGATACCGTTCCACAAGCCAAATATGTAATAGACAAGACCTACTCCCTGCTCAGTGAACTGGACTCAACAGCCCCTATTCACCGCCCAAGAATATATCTGACGAGTAAGAGTCTTAAAACCTAGGTATTGATCTCTCTCTGGAAGTGCATCAAGAGGGTGTAAAGCGGCATAAACACAGCAGTGAAAAGCAGCTAAACCCCATTATAAAAATAGATTACTTAAAAAAAACCCCATAAAACAAAGACAGTGAAAGAGAGAGAAATTCTTACAAAATCCGTTCAGGGGCTCTGATGCAACCTGGATTGACCATATCTAGACCCACAGCTGGATGAGACATGAGGCTGGACACTCTTGGGGCTGAGAGGATTGGTGAGCTTGGGTGAGCAAACGCAGACCCTTTAAAGTCCTACTGCGTGGTACCCATGCCGTGGGTCCCAAATCTCCAGGTTCAAGGGCATCTTCCTACATCGAAAACATGCGTGGGAAACCCAGAAGATGGTACACCGTGTGATCGGGAAAGGGTTCTCAAACGCACCTCATTTCTCCTCTCCTTGTGCTCGGGTTCGCCATTCCAGCCGCTCTACTAACAATCTCCCTACTTGGAGAATCTGCACCTTTAACCTCCTGTTTCGGACAGGTCGCAATTTGGCCTGAGGATGAACGGGAAGACGGGGAACCAATGAGAGACTAGCTCTAGGTGTTGGGACAGGCACAGGTCACTCTATTTTCCCATCAGGAAGAAGAATGAACCACAGGCTCAGCCTGCCCCCCGGAACCAGAATACGGCCTGAAGCAATCCTGCGCTTTGGCGGCCAGCTCCCAAAAAAGCGAGTTGACAAATGGAGCTCAGGGGCACTGCAATTCACAAACCTGCAGAGTTATAAATGATAACTCTCGTCCACAAATATATTGAGGGAAGGCAACGAAGAGGATTTGAAAGCAAGGCAGAATTGCAGGAAACAGGTTTCAGGAGGCAGAGTCGACTCGCCTTGAAAGCACATGAAAAGCGGCAAAGCGTTGACAATGATGCCCTTGGCCAAAAAGGGCGTATGCGTTTTTTCCTGAATATATTCAGGAAAAAACGCATACGCCCCTTTTGGCCAACCAGGCAAGCCCGAAAGGCAAATCAGCGCTACAAAGAAGTCTCGCTTGCCATCGGTCAAAAGGGCCATGCTGAAAAAAGTGTAAAAACCAGAAATGCAGGACAGGCCATGGAGACATGGGAGCCTTGCTACGCTGATGGGCGGGCTGTAAATTGCCAGCAGCCACTCTGGAGAAGTGTACGGTGTGTCCTGAAACATGTAATAAGCACAGCTTAGAGAGCATAGGGCACTTCCACTCATGGGCGTATAAATCGGGAAACCTAAAAATCAACAAGACACAGGCACCCCAAAGTTTAGGGCTGCTCTGTTTCCAAGAACCTCCACTTCGGTACACCTTCAATATCCCAGGAAAGCGAAAAATGGATAAAGAAGTTGTGGTACTTAGGCACAATGGAATATCACTCAGCCATGAAATCAATGTCATAACGCTAGTAGCAGCAGGATGAGTGGATTTAGGTACGATGACTCTCAGTGAAATAAGTCACAGAGAAAAAGACACTTATCCTAAGATATCACTTATAGAGGGAATGTCAAAATCGCTACACTTGAACTGAATTACAAAACAGAACAGAGTCACACATTTAGAAAACACACTATGGCTGCTTAACGGGAAAGGTGAGGTGGGGTGATGCATAAAACAAGGGTTTGAAATTAGCTCAGATACCGTTCCACAAGCCAAATATGTAATAGACAAGACCTACTCCCTGCTCAGTGAACTGGACTCAACAGCCCCTATTCACCGCCCAAGAATATATCTGACGAGTAAGAGTCTTAAAACCTATGTATTGATCTCTCTCTGGAAGTGCATCAAGAGGGTGTAAAGCGGCATAAACACAGCAGTGAAAAGCAGCTAAACCCCATTATAAAAATAGATTACTTAAAAAAAACCCCATAAAACAAAGACAGTGAAAGAGAGAGAAATTCTTACAAAATCCGTTCAGGGGCTCTGATGCAACCTGGATTGACCATATCTAGACCCACAGCTGGATGAGACATGAGGCTGGACACTCTTGGGGCTGAGAGGATTGGTGAGCTTGGGTGAGCAAACGCAGACCCTTTAAAGTCCTACTGCGTGGTACCCATGCCGTGGGTCCCAAATCTCCAGGTTCAAGGGCATCTTCCTACATCGAAAACATGCGTGGGAAACCCAGAAGATGGTACACCGTGTGATCGGGAAAGGGTTCTCAAACGCACCTCATTTCTCCTCTCCTTGTGCTCGGGTTCGCCATTCCAGCCGCTCTACTAACAATCTCCCTACTTGGAGAATCTGCACCTTGAACCTCCTGTTTCGGACAGGTCGCAATTTGACCTGAGGATGAACGGGAAGACGGGGAACCAATGAGAGACTAGCTCTAGGTGTTGGGACAGGCACAGGTCACTCTATTTTCCCATCAGGAAGAAGAATGAACCACAGGCTCAGCCTGCCCCCCGGAACCAGAATACGGCCTGAAGCAATCCTGCGCTTTGGCGGTCAGCTCCCAAAAAAGCGAGTTGACAAATGGAGCTCAGGGGCACTGCAATTCACAAACCTGCAGAGTTATAAATGATAACTCTCGTCCACAAATATATTGAGGGAAGGCAACGAAGAGGATTTGAAAGGAAGGCAGAATTGCAGGAAACAGGTTTCAGGAGGCAGAGTCGACTCGCCTTGAAAGCACATGAAAAGCGGCAAAGCGTTGACAATGATGCCCTTGGCCAAAAAGGGCGTATGCGTTTTTTCCTGAATATATTCAGGAAAAAACGCATACGCCCTTTTTGGCCAACCAGGCAAGCCCGAAAGGCAAATCAGCGCTACAAAGAAGTCTCGCTTGCCATCGGTCAAAAGGGCCATGCTGAAAAAAGTGTAAAAACCAGAAATGCAGGACAGGCCATGGAGACATGGGAGCCTTGCTACGCTGATGGGCGGGCTGTAAATTGCCAGCAGCCACTCTGGAGAAGTGTACGGTGTGTCCTGAAACATGTAATAAGCACAGCTTAGAGAGCATAGGGCACTTCCACTCATGGGCGTATAAATCGGGAAACCTAAAAATCAACAAGACACAGGCACCCCAAAGTTTAGGGCTGCTCTGTTTCCAAGAACCTCCACTTCGGTACACCTTCAATATCCCAGGAAAGCGAAAAATGGATAAAGAAGTTGTGGTACTTAGGCACAATGGAATATCACTCAGCCATGAAATCAATGTCATAAGGCTAGTAGCAGCAGGATGAGTGGATTTAGGTACGATGACTCTCAGTGAAATAAGTCACAGAGAAAAAGACACTTATCCTAAGATATCACTTATAGAGGGAATGTCAAAATCGCTACACTTGAACTGAATTACAAAACAGAACAGAGTCACACATTTAGAAAACACACTATGGCTGCTTAACGGGAAAGGTGAGGTGGGGTGATGCATAAAACAAGGGTTTGAAATTAGCTCAGATACCGTTCCACAAGCCAAATATGTAATAGACAAGACCTACTCCCTGCTCAGTGAACTGGACTCAACAGCCCCTATTCACCGCCCAAGAATATATCTGACGAGTAAGAGTCTTAAAACCTATGTATTGATCTCTCTCTGGAAGTGCATCAAGAGGGTGTAAAGCGGCATAAACACAGCAGTGAAAAGCAGCTAAACCCCATTATAAAAATAGATTACTTAAAAAAAACCCCATAAAACAAAGACAGTGAAAGAGAGAGAAATTCTTACAAAATCCGTTCAGGGGCTCTGATGCAACCTGGATTGACCATATCTAGACCCACAGCTGGATGAGACATGAGGCTGGACACTCTTGGGGCTGAGAGGATTGGTGAGCTTGGGTGAGCAAACGCAGACCCTTTAAAGTCCTACTGCGTGGTACCCATGCCGTGGGTCCCAAATCTCCAGGTTCAAGGGCATCTTCCTACATCGAAAACATGCGTGGGAAACCCAGAAGATGGTACACCGTGTGATCGGGAAAGGGTTCTCAAACGCACCTCATTTCTCCTCTCCTTGTGCTCGGGTTCGCCATTCCAGCCGCTCTACTAACAATCTCCCTACTTGGAGAATCTGCACCTTGAACCTCCTGTTTCGGACAGGTCGCAATTTGGCCTGAGGATGAACGGGAAGACGGGGAACCAATGAGAGACTAGCTCTAGGTGTTGGGACAGGCACAGGTCACTCTATTTTCCCATCAGGAAGAAGAATGAACCACAGGCTCAGCCTGCCCCCCGGAACCAGAATACGGCCTGAAGCAATCCTGCGCTTTGGCGGCCAGCTCCCAAAAAAGCGAGTTGACAAATGGAGCTCAAGGACACTGCAACTCACAAACCTGCAGAGTTATAAATGATAACTCTCGTCCACAAATATATTGAGGGAAGGCAACGAAGAGGATTTGAAAGCAAGGCAGAATTGCAGGAAACAGGTTTCAGGAGGCAGAGTCGACTCGCCTTGAAAGCACATGAAAAGCGGCAAAGCGTTGACAATGATGCCCTTGGCCAAAAGGGGCGTATGCGTTTTTTCCTGAATATATTCAGGAAAAAACGCATACGCCCCTTTTGGCCAACCAGGCAAGCCCGAAAGGCAAATCAGCGCTACAAAGAAGTCTCGCTTGCCATCGGTCAAAAGGGCCATGCTGAAAAAAGTGTAAAAACCAGAAATGCAGGACAGGCCATGGAGACATGGGAGCCTTGCTACGCTGATGGGCGGGCTGTAAATTGCCAGCAGCCACTCTGGAGAAGTGTACGGTGTGTCCTGAAACATGTAATAAGCACAGCTTAGAGAGCATAGGGCACTTCCACTCATGGGCGTATAAATCGGGAAACCTAAAAATCAACAAGACACAGGCACCCCAAAGTTTAGGGCTGCTCTGTTTCCAAGAACCTCCACTTCGGTACACCTTCAATATCCCAGGAAAGCGAAAAATGGAAAAAGAAGTTGTGGTACTTAGGCACAATGGAATATCACTCAGCCATGAAATCAATGTCATAACGCTAGTAGCAGCAGGATGAGTGGATTTAGGTACGATGACTCTCAGTGAAATAAGTCACAGAGAAAAAGACACTTATCCTAAGATATCACTTATAGAGGGAATGTCAAAATCGCTACACTTGAACTGAATTACAAAACAGAACAGAGTCACACATTTAGAAAACACACTATGGCTGCTTAACGGGAAAGGTGAGGTGGGGTGATGCATAAAACAAGGGTTTGAAATTAGCTCAGATACCGTTCCACAAGCCAAATATGTAATAGACAAGACCTACTCCCTGCTCAGTGAACTGGACTCAACAGCCCCTATTCACCGCCCAAGAATATATCTGACGAGTAAGAGTCTTAAAACCTAGGTATTGATCTCTCTCTGGAAGTGCATCAAGAGGGTGTAAAGCGGCATAAACACAGCAGTGAAAAGCAGCTAAACCCCATTATAAAAATAGATTACTTAAAAAAAACCCCATAAAACAAAGACAGTGAAAGAGAGAGAAATTCTTACAAAATCCGTTCAGGGGCTCTGATGCAACCTGGATTGACCATATCTAGACCCACAGCTGGATGAGACATGAGGCTGGACACTCTTGGGGCTGAGAGGATTGGTGAGCTTGGGTGAGCAAACGCAGACCCTTTAAAGTCCTACTGCGTGGTACCCATGCCGTGGGTCCCAAATCTCCAGGTTCAAGGGCATCTTCCTACATCGAAAACATGCGTGGGAAACCCAGAAGATGGTACACCGTGTGATCGGGAAAGGGTTCTCAAACGCACCTCATTTCTCCTCTCCTTGTGCTCGGGTTCGCCATTCCAGCCGCTCTACTAACAATCTCCCTACTTGGAGAATCTGCACCTTGAACCTCCTGTTTCGGACAGGTCGCAATTTGGCCTGAGGATGAACGGGAAGACGGGGAACCAATGAGAGACTAGCTCTAGGTGTTGGGACAGGCACAGGTCACTCTATTTTCCCATCAGGAAGAAGAATGAACCACAGGCTCAGCCTGCCCCCCGGAACCAGAATACGGCCTGAAGCAATCCTGCGCTTTGGCGGCCAGCTCCCAAAAAAGCGAGTTGACAAATGGAGCTCAAGGGCACTGCAACTCACAAACCTGCAGAGTTATAAATGATAACTCTCGTCCACAAATATATTGAGGGAAGGCAACGAAGAGGATTTGAAAGCAAGGCAGAATTGCAGGAAACAGGTTTCAGGAGGCAGAGTCGACTCGCCTTGAAAGCACATGAAAAGCGGCAAAGCGTTGACAATGATGCCCTTGGCCAAAAGGGGCGTATGCGTTTTTTCCTGAATATATTCAGGAAAAAACGCATACGCCCCTTTTGGCCAACCAGGCAAGCCCGAAAGGCAAATCAGCGCTACAAAGAAGTCTCGCTTGCCATCGGTCAAAAGGGCCATGCTGAAAAAAGTGTAAAAACCAGAAATGCAGGACAGGCCATGGAGACATGGGAGCCTTGCTACGCTGATGGGCGGGCTGTAAATTGCCAGCAGCCACTCTGGAGAAGTGTACGGTGTGTCCTGAAACATGTAATAAGCACAGCTTAGAGAGCATAGGGCACTTCCACTCATGGGCGTATAAATCGGGAAACCTAAAAATCAACAAGACACAGGCACCCCAAAGTTTAGGGCTGCTCTGTTTCCAAGAACCTCCACTTCGGTACACCTTCAATATCCCAGGAAAGCGAAAAATGGAAAAAGAAGTTGTGGTACTTAGGCACAATGGAATATCACTCAGCCATGAAATCAATGTCATAACGCTAGTAGCAGCAGGATGAGTGGATTTAGGTACGATGACTCTCAGTGAAATAAGTCACAGAGAAAAAGACACTTATCCTAAGATATCACTTATAGAGGGAATGTCAAAATCGCTACACTTGAACTGAATTACAAAACAGAACAGAGTCACACATTTAGAAAACACACTATGGCTGCTTAACGGGAAAGGTGAGGTGGGGTGATGCATAAAACAAGGGTTTGAAATTAGCTCAGATACCGTTCCACAAGCCAAATATGTAATAGACAAGACCTACTCCCTGCTCAGTGAACTGGACTCAACAGCCCCTATTCACCGCCCAAGAATATATCTGACGAGTAAGAGTCTTAAAACCTAGGTATTGATCTCTCTCTGGAAGTGCATCAAGAGGGTGTAAAGCGGCATAAACACAGCAGTGAAAAGCAGCTAAACCCCATTATAAAAATAGATTACTTAAAAAAAACCCCATAAAACAAAGACAGTGAAAGAGAGAGAAATTCTTACAAAATCCGTTCAGGGGCTCTGATGCAACCTGGATTGACCATATCTAGACCCACAGCTGGATGAGACATGAGGCTGGACACTCTTGGGGCTGAGAGGATTGGTGAGCTTGGGTGAGCAAACGCAGACCCTTTAAAGTCCTACTGCGTGGTACCCATGCCGTGGGTCCCAAATCTCCAGGTTCAAGGGCATCTTCCTACATCGAAAACATGCGTGGGAAACCCAGAAGATGGTACACCGTGTGATCGGGAAAGGGTTCTCAAACGCACCTCATTTCTCCTCTCCTTGTGCTCGGGTTCGCCATTCCAGCCGCTCTACTAACAATCTCCCTACTTGGAGAATCTGCACCTTTAACCTCCTGTTTCGGACAGGTCGCAATTTGGCCTGAGGATGAACGGGAAGACGGGGAACCAATGAGAGACTAGCTCTAGGTGTTGGGACAGGCACAGGTCACTCTATTTTCCCATCAGGAAGAAGAATGAACCACAGGCTCAGCCTGCCCCCCGGAACCAGAATACGGCCTGAAGCAATCCTGCGCTTTGGCGGTCAGCTCCCAAAAAAGCGAGTTGACAAATGGAGCTCAGGGGCACTGCAACTCACAAACCTGCAGAGTTATAAATGATAACTCTCGTCCACAAATATATTGAGGGAAGGCAACGAAGAGGATTTGAAAGGAAGGCAGAATTGCAGGAAACAGGTTTCAGGAGGCAGAGTCGACTCGCCTTGAAAGCACATGAAAAGCGGCAAAGCGTTGACAATGATGCCCTTGGCCAAAAAGGGCGTATGCGTTTTTTCCTGAATATATTCAGGAAAAAACGCATACGCCCTTTTTGGCCAACCAGGCAAGCCCGAAAGGCAAATCAGCGCTACAAAGAAGTCTCGCTTGCCATCGGTCAAAAGGGCCATGCTGAAAAAAGTGTAAAAACCAGAAATGCAGGACAGGCCATGGAGACATGGGAGCCTTGCTACGCTGATGGGCGGGCTGTAAATTGCCAGCAGCCACTCTGGAGAAGTGTACGGTGTGTCCTGAAACATGTAATAAGCACAGCTTAGAGAGCATAGGGCACTTCCACTCATGGGCGTATAAATCGGGAAACCTAAAAATCAACAAGACACAGGCACCCCAAAGTTTAGGGCTGCTCTGTTTCCAAGAACCTCCACTTCGGTACACCTTCAATATCCCAGGAAAGCGAAAAATGGATAAAGAAGTTGTGGTACTTAGGCACAATGGAATATCACTCAGCCATGAAATCAATGTCATAAGGCTAGTAGCAGCAGGATGAGTGGATTTAGGTACGATGACTCTCAGTGAAATAAGTCACAGAGAAAAAGACACTTATCCTAAGATATCACTTATAGAGGGAATGTCAAAATCGCTACACTTGAACTGAATTACAAAACAGAACAGAGTCACACATTTAGAAAACACACTATGGCTGCTTAACGGGAAAGGTGAGGTGGGGTGATGCATAAAACAAGGGTTTGAAATTAGCTCAGATACCGTTCCACAAGCCAAATATGTAATAGACAAGACCTACTCCCTGCTCAGTGAACTGGACTCAACAGCCCCTATTCACCGCCCAAGAATATATCTGACGAGTAAGAGTCTTAAAACCTATGTATTGATCTCTCTCTGGAAGTGCATCAAGAGGGTGTAAAGCGGCATAAACACAGCAGTGAAAAGCAGCTAAACCCCATTATAAAAATAGATTACTTAAAAAAAACCCCATAAAACAAAGAGAGTGAAAGAGAGAGAAATTCTTACAAAATCCGTTCAGGGGCTCTGATGCAACCTGGATTGACCATATCTAGACCCACAGCTGGATGAGACATGAGGCTGGACACTCTTGGGGCTGAGAGGATTGGTGAGCTTGGGTGAGCAAACGCAGACCCTTTAAAGTCCTACTGCGTGGTACCCATGCCGTGGGTCCCAAATCTCCAGGTTCAAGGGCATCTTCCTACATCGAAAACATGTGTGGGAAACCCAGAAGATGGTACACCGTGTGATCGGGAAAGGGTTCTCAAACGCACCTCATTTCTCCTCTCCTTGTGCTCGGGTTCGCCATTCCAGCCGCTCTACTAACAATCTCCCTACTTGGAGAATCTGCACCTTGAACCTCCTGTTTCGGACACGTCGCAATTTGACCTGAGGATGAACGGGAAGACGGGGAACCAATGAGAGACTAGCTCTAGGTGTTGGGACAGGCACAGGTCACTCTATTTTCCCATCAGGAAGAAGAATGAACCACAGGCTCAGCCTGCCCCCCGGAACCAGAATACGGCCTGAAGCAATCCTGCGCTTTGGCGGTCAGCTCCCAAAAAAGCGAGTTGACAAATGGAGCTCAGGGGCACTGCAATTCACAAACCTGCAGAGTTATAAATGATAACTCTCGTCCACAAATATATTGAGGGAAGGCAACGAAGAGGATTTGAAAGGAAGGCAGAATTGCAGGAAACAGGTTTCAGGAGGCAGAGTCGACTCGCCTTGAAAGCACATGAAAAGCGGCAAAGCGTTGACAATGATGCCCTTGGCCAAAAAGGGCGTATGCGTTTTTTCCTGAATATATTCAGGAAAAAACGCATACGCCCTTTTTGGCCAACCAGGCAAGCCCGAAAGGCAAATCAGCGCTACAAAGAAGTCTCGCTTGCCATCGGTCAAAAGGGCCATGCTGAAAAAAGTGTAAAAACCAGAAATGCAGGACAGGCCATGGAGACATGGGAGCCTTGCTACGCTGATGGGCGGGCTGTAAATTGCCAGCAGCCACTCTGGAGAAGTGTACGGTGTGTCCTGAAACATGTAATAAGCACAGCTTAGAGAGCATAGGGCACTTCCACTCATGGGCGTATAAATCGGGAAACCTAAAAATCAACAAGACACAGGCACCCCAAAGTTTAGGGCTGCTCTGTTTCCAAGAACCTCCACTTCGGTACACCTTCAATATCCCAGGAAAGCGAAAAATGGATAAAGAAGTTGTGGTACTTAGGCACAATGGAATATCACTCAGCCATGAAATCAATGTCATAAGGCTAGTAGCAGCAGGATGAGTGGATTTAGGTACGATGACTCTCAGTGAAATAAGTCACAGAGAAAAAGACACTTATCCTAAGATATCACTTATAGAGGGAATGTCAAAATCGCTACACTTGAACTGAATTACAAAACAGAACAGAGTCACACATTTAGAAAACACACTATGGCTGCTTAACGGGAAAGGTGAGGTGGGGTGATGCATAAAACAAGGGTTTGAAATTAGCTCAGATACCGTTCCACAAGCCAAATATGTAATAGACAAGACCTACTCCCTGCTCAGTGAACTGGACTCAACAGCCCCTATTCACCGCCCAAGAATATATCTGACGAGTAAGAGTCTTAAAACCTAGGTATTGATCTCTCTCTGGAAGTGCATCAAGAGGGTGTAAAGCGGCATAAACACAGCAGTGAAAAGCAGCTAAACCCCATTATAAAAATAGATTACTTAAAAAAAACCCCATAAAACAAAGACAGTGAAAGAGAGAGAAATTCTTACAAAATCCGTTCAGGGGCTCTGATGCAACCTGGATTGACCATATCTAGACCCACAGCTGGATGAGACATGAGGCTGGACACTCTTGGGGCTGAGAGGATTGGTGAGCTTGGGTGAGCAAACGCAGACCCTTTAAAGTCCTACTGCGTGGTACCCATGCCGTGGGTCCCAAATCTCCAGGTTCAAGGGCATCTTCCTACATCGAAAACATGCGTGGGAAACCCAGAAGATGGTACACCGTGTGATCGGGAAAGGGTTCTCAAACGCACCTCATTTCTCCTCTCCTTGTGCTCGGGTTCGCCATTCCAGCCGCTCTACTAACAATCTCCCTACTTGGAGAATCTGCACCTTGAACCTCCTGTTTCGGACAGGTCGCAATTTGGCCTGAGGATGAACGGGAAGACGGGGAACCAATGAGAGACTAGCTCTAGGTGTTGGGACAGGCACAGGTCACTCTATTTTCCCATCAGGAAGAAGAATGAACCACAGGCTCAGCCTGCCCCCCGGAACCAGAATACGGCCTGAAGCAATCCTGCGCTTTGGCGGCCAGCTCCCAAAAAAGCGAGTTGACAAATGGAGCTCAAGGGCACTGCAACTCACAAACCTGCAGAGTTATAAATGATAACTCTCGTCCACAAATATATTGAGGGAAGGCAACGAAGAGGATTTGAAAGCAAGGCAGAATTGCAGGAAACAGGTTTCAGGAGGCAGAGTCGACTCGCCTTGAAAGCACATGAAAAGCGGCAAAGCGTTGACAATGATGCCCTTGGCCAAAAGGGGCGTATGCGTTTTTTCCTGAATATATTCAGGAAAAAACGCATACGCCCCTTTTGGCCAACCAGGCAAGCCCGAAAGGCAAATCAGCGCTACAAAGAAGTCTCGCTTGCCATCGGTCAAAAGGGCCATGCTGAAAAAAGTGTAAAAACCAGAAATGCAGGACAGGCCATGGAGACATGGGAGCCTTGCTACGCTGATGGGCGGGCTGTAAATTGCCAGCAGCCACTCTGGAGAAGTGTACGGTGTGTCCTGAAACATGTAATAAGCACAGCTTAGAGAGCATAGGGCACTTCCACTCATGGGCGTATAAATCGGGAAACCTAAAAATCAACAAGACACAGGCACCCCAAAGTTTAGGGCTGCTCTGTTTCCAAGAACCTCCACTTCGGTACACCTTCAATATCCCAGGAAAGCGAAAAATGGATAAAGAAGTTGTGGTACTTAGGCACAATGGAATATCACTCAGCCATGAAATCAATGTCATAAGGCTAGTAGCAGCAGGATGAGTGGATTTAGGTACGATGACTCTCAGTGAAATAAGTCACAGAGAAAAAGACACTTATCCTAAGATATCACTTATAGAGGGAATGTCAAAATCGCTACACTTGAACTGAATTACAAAACAGAACAGAGTCACACATTTAGAAAACACACTATGGCTGCTTAACGGGAAAGGTGAGGTGGGGTGATGCATAAAACAAGGGTTTGAAATTAGCTCAGATACCGTTCCACAAGCCAAATATGTAATAGACAAGACCTACTCCCTGCTCAGTGAACTGGACTCAACAGCCCCTATTCACCGCCCAAGAATATATCTGACTAGTAAGAGTCTTAAAACCTAGGTATTGATCTCTCTCTGGAAGTGCATCAAGAGGGTGTAAAGCGGCATAAACACAGCAGTGAAAAGCAGCTAAACCCCATTATAAAAATAGATTACTTAAAAAAAACCCCATAAAACAAAGACAGTGAAAGAGAGAGAAATTCTTACAAAATCCGTTCAGGGGCTCTGATGCAACCTGGATTGACCATATCTAGACCCACAGCTGGATGAGACATGAGGCTGGACACTCTTGGGGCTGAGAGGATTGGTGAGCTTGGGTGAGCAAACGCAGACCCTTTAAAGTCCTACTGCGTGGTACCCATGCCGTGGGTCCCAAATCTCCAGGTTCAAGGGCATCTTCCTACATCGAAAACATGCGTGGGAAACCCAGAAGATGGTACACCGTGTGATCGGGAAAGGGTTCTCAAACGCACCTCATTTCTCCTCTCCTTGTGCTCGGGTTCGCCATTCCAGCCGCTCTACTAACAATCTCCCTACTTGGAGAATCTGCACCTTGAACCTCCTGTTTCGGACAGGTCGCAATTTGGCCTGAGGATGAACGGGAAGACGGGGAACCAATGAGAGACTAGCTCTAGGTGTTGGGACAGGCACAGGTCACTCTATTTTCCCATCAGGAAGAAGAATGAACCACAGGCTCAGCCTGCCCCCCGGAACCAGAATACGGCCTGAAGCAATCCTGCGCTTTGGCGGCCAGCTCCCAAAAAAGCGAGTTGACAAATGGAGCTCAGGGGCACTGCAACTCACAAACCTGCAGAGTTATAAATGATAACTCTCGTCCACAAATATATTGAGGGAAGGCAACGAAGAGGATTTGAAAGCAAGGCAGAATTGCAGGAAACAGGTTTCAGGAGGCAGAGTCGACTCGCCTTGAAAGCACATGAAAAGCGGCAAAGCGTTGACAATGATGCCCTTGGCCAAAAGGGGCGTATGCGTTTTTTCCTGAATATATTCAGGAAAAAACGCATACGCCCTTTTTGGCCAACCAGGCAAGCCCGAAAGGCAAATCAGCGCTACAAAGAAGTCTCGCTTGCCATCGGTCAAAAGGGCCATGCTGAAAAAAGTGTAAAAACCAGAAATGCAGGACAGGCCATGGAGACATGGGAGCCTTGCTACGCTGATGGGCGGGCTGTAAATTGCCAGCAGCCACTCTGGAGAAGTGTACGGTGTGTCCTGAAACATGTAATAAGCACAGCTTAGAGAGCATAGGGCACTTCCACTCATGGGCGTATAAATCGGGAAACCTAAAAATCAACAAGACACAGGCACCCCAAAGTTTAGGGCTGCTCTGTTTCCAAGAACCTCCACTTCGGTACACCTTCAATATCCCAGGAAAGCGAAAAATGGATAAAGAAGTTGTGGTACTTAGGCACAATGGAATATCACTCAGCCATGAAATCAATGTCATAAGGCTAGTAGCAGCAGGATGAGTGGATTTAGGTACGATGACTCTCAGTGAAATAAGTCACAGAGAAAAAGACACTTATCCTAAGATATCACTTATAGAGGGAATGTCAAAATCGCTACACTTGAACTGAATTACAAAACAGAACAGAGTCACACATTTAGAAAACACACTATGGCTGCTTAACGGGAAAGGTGAGGTGGGGTGATGCATAAAACAAGGGTTTGAAATTAGCTCAGATACCGTTCCACAAGCCAAATATGTAATAGACAAGACCTACTCCCTGCTCAGTGAACTGGACTCAACAGCCCCTATTCACCGCCCAAGAATATATCTGACGAGTAAGAGTCTTAAAACCTATGTATTGATCTCTCTCTGGAAGTGCATCAAGAGGGTGTAAAGCGGCATAAACACAGCAGTGAAAAGCAGCTAAACCCCATTATAAAAATAGATTACTTAAAAAAAAACCCCATAAAACAAAGACAGTGAAAGAGAGAGAAATTCTTACAAAATCCGTTCAGGGGCTCTGATGCAACCTGGATTGACCATATCTAGACCCACAGCTGGATGAGACATGAGGCTGGACACTCTTGGGGCTGAGAGGATTGGTGAGCTTGGGTGAGCAAACGCAGACCCTTTAAAGTCCTACTGCGTGGTACCCATGCCGTGGGTCCCAAATCTCCAGGTTCAAGGGCATCTTCCTACATCGAAAACATGCGTGGGAAACCCAGAAGATGGTACACCGTGTGATCGGGAAAGGGTTCTCAAACGCACCTCATTTCTCCTCTCCTTGTGCTCGGGTTCGCCATTCCAGCCGCTCTACTAACAATCTCCCTACTTGGAGAATCTGCACCTTGAACCTCCTGTTTCGGACAGGTCGCAATTTGGCCTGAGGATGAACGGGAAGACGGGGAACCAATGAGAGACTAGCTCTAGGTGTTGGGACAGGCACAGGTCACTCTATTTTCCCATCAGGAAGAAGAATGAACCACAGGCTCAGCCTGCCCCCCGGAACCAGAATACGGCCTGAAGCAATCCTGCGCTTTGGCGGCCAGCTCCCAAAAAAGCGAGTTGACAAATGGAGCTCAGGGGCACTGCAATTCACAAACCTGCAGAGTTATAAATGATAACTCTCGTCCACAAATATATTGAGGGAAGGCAACGAAGAGGATTTGAAAGCAAGGCAGAATTGCAGGAAACAGGTTTCAGGAGGCAGAGTCGACTCGCCTTGAAAGCACATGAAAAGCGGCAAAGCGTTGACAATGATGCCCTTGGCCAAAAAGGGCGTATGCGTTTTTTCCTGAATATATTCAGGAAAAAACGCATACGCCCTTTTTGGCCAACCAGGCAAGCCCGAAAGGCAAATCAGCGCTACAAAGAAGTCTCGCTTGCCATCGGTCAAAAGGGCCATGCTGAAAAAAGTGTAAAAACCAGAAATGCAGGACAGGCCATGGAGACATGGGAGCCTTGCTACGCTGATGGGCGGGCTGTAAATTGCCAGCAGCCACTCTGGAGAAGTGTACGGTGTGTCCTGAAACATGTAATAAGCACAGCTTAGAGAGCATAGGGCACTTCCACTCATGGGCGTATAAATCGGGAAACCTAAAAATCAACAAGACACAGGCACCCCAAAGTTTAGGGCTGCTCTGTTTCCAAGAACCTCCACTTCGGTACACCTTCAATATCCCAGGAAAGCGAAAAATGGATAAAGAAGTTGTGGTACTTAGGCACAATGGAATATCACTCAGCCATGAAATCAATGTCATAAGGCTAGTAGCAGCAGGATGAGTGGATTTAGGTACGATGACTCTCAGTGAAATAAGTCACAGAGAAAAAGACACTTATCCTAAGATATCACTTATAGAGGGAATGTCAAAATCGCTACACTTGAACTGAATTACAAAACAGAACAGAGTCACACATTTAGAAAACACACTATGGCTGCTTAACGGGAAAGGTGAGGTGGGGTGATGCATAAAACAAGGGTTTGAAATTAGCTCAGATACCGTTCCACAAGCCAAATATGTAATAGACAAGACCTACTCCCTGCTCAGTGAACTGGACTCAACAGCCCCTATTCACCGCCCAAGAATATATCTGACGAGTAAGAGTCTTAAAACCTATGTATTGATCTCTCTCTGGAAGTGCATCAAGAGGGTGTAAAGCGGCATAAACACAGCAGTGAAAAGCAGCTAAACCCCATTATAAAAATAGATTACTTAAAAAAAACCCCATAAAACAAAGACAGTGAAAGAGAGAGAAATTCTTACAAAATCCGTTCAGGGGCTCTGATGCAACCTGGATTGACCATATCTAGACCCACAGCTGGATGAGACATGAGGCTGGACACTCTTGGGGCTGAGAGGATTGGTGAGCTTGGGTGAGCAAACGCAGACCCTTTAAAGTCCTACTGCGTGGTACCCATGCCGTGGGTCCCAAATCTCCAGGTTCAAGGGCATCTTCCTACATCGAAAACATGCGTGGGAAACCCAGAAGATGGTACACCGTGTGATCGGGAAAGGGTTCTCAAACGCACCTCATTTCTCCTCTCCTTGTGCTCGGGTTCGCCATTCCAGCCGCTCTACTAACAATCTCCCTACTTGGAGAATCTGCACCTTGAACCTCCTGTTTCGGACAGGTCGCAATTTGACCTGAGGATGAACGGGAAGACGGGGAACCAATGAGAGACTAGCTCTAGGTGTTGGGACAGGCACAGGTCACTCTATTTTCCCATCAGGAAGAAGAATGAACCACAGGCTCAGCCTGCCCCCCGGAACCAGAATACGGCCTGAAGCAATCCTGCGCTTTGGCGGCCAGCTCCCAAAAAAACGAGTTGACAAATGGAGCTCAGGGGCACTGCAATTCACAAACCTGCAGAGTTATAAATGATAACTCTCGTCCACAAATATATTGAGGGAAGGCAACGAAGAGGATTTGAAAGCAAGGCAGAATTGCAGGAAACAGGTTTCAGGAGGCAGAGTCGACTCGCCTTGAAAGCACATGAAAAGCGGCAAAGCGTTGACAATGATGCCCTTGGCCAAAAAGGGCGTATGCGTTTTTTCCTGAATATATTCAGGAAAAAACGCATACGCCCCTTTTGGCCAACCAGGCAAGCCCGAAAGGCAAATCAGCGCTACAAAGAAGTCTCGCTTGCCATCGGTCAAAAGGGCCATGCTGAAAAAAGTGTAAAAACCAGAAATGCAGGACAGGCCATGGAGACATGGGAGCCTTGCTACGCTGATGGGCGGGCTGTAAATTGCCAGCAGCCACTCTGGAGAAGTGTACGGTGTGTCCTGAAACATGTAATAAGCACAGCTTAGAGAGCATAGGGCACTTCCACTCATGGGCGTATAAATCGGGAAACCTAACAATCAACAAGACACAGGCACCCCAAAGTTTAGGGCTGCTCTGTTTCCAAGAACCTCCACTTCGGTACACCTTCAATATCCCAGGAAAGCGAAAAATGGATAAAGAAGTTGTGGTACTTAGGCACAATGGAATATCACTCAGCCATGAAATCAATGTCATAAGGCTAGTAGCAGCAGGATGAGTGGATTTAGGTACGATGACTCTCAGTGAAATAAGTCACAGAGAAAAAGACACTTATCCTAAGATATCACTTATAGAGGGAATGTCAAAATCGCTACACTTGAACTGAATTACAAAACAGAACAGAGTCACACATTTAGAAAACACACTATGGCTGCTTAACGGGAAAGGTGAGGTGGGGTGATGCATAAAACAAGGGTTTGAAATTAGCTCAGATACCGTTCCACAAGCCAAATATGTAATAGACAAGACCTACTCCCTGCTCAGTGAACTGGACTCAACAGCCCCTATTCACCGCCCAAGAATATATCTGACGAGTAAGAGTCTTAAAACCTATGTATTGATCTCTCTCTGGAAGTGCATCAAGAGGGTGTAAAGCGGCATAAACACAGCAGTGAAAAGCAGCTAAACCCCATTATAAAAATAGATTACTTAAAAAAAACCCCATAAAACAAAGACAGTGAAAGAGAGAGAAATTCTTACAAAATCCGTTCAGGGGCTCTGATGCAACCTGGATTGACCATATCTAGACCCACAGCTGGATGAGACATGAGGCTGGACACTCTTGGGGCTGAGAGGATTGGTGAGCTTGGGTGAGCAAACGCAGACCCTTTAAAGTCCTACTGCGTGGTACCCATGCCGTGGGTCCCAAATCTCCAGGTTCAAGGGCATCTTCCTACATCGAAAACATGCGTGGGAAACCCAGAAGATGGTACACCGTGTGATCGGGAAAGGGTTCTCAAACGCACCTCATTTCTCCTCTCCTTGTGCTCGGGTTCGCCATTCCAGCCGCTCTACTAACAATCTCCCTACTTGGAGAATCTGCACCTTTAACCTCCTGTTTCGGACAGGTCGCAATTTGGCCTGAGGATGAACGGGAAGACGGGGAACCAATGAGAGACTAGCTCTAGGTGTTGGGACAGGCACAGGTCACTCTATTTTCCCATCAGGAAGAAGAATGAACCACAGGCTCAGCCTGCCCCCCGGAACCAGAATACGGCCTGAAGCAATCCTGCGCTTTGGCGGCCAGCTCCTAAAAAAGCGAGTTGACAAATGGAGCTCAGGGGCACTGCAATTCACAAACCTGCAGAGTTATAAATGATAACTCTCGTCCACAAATATATTGAGGGAAGGCAACGAAGAGGATTTGAAAGCAAGGCAGAATTGCAGGAAACAGGTTTCAGGAGGCAGAGTCGACTCGCCTTGAAAGCACATGAAAAGCGGCAAAGCGTTGACAATGATGCCCTTGGCCAAAAGGGGCGTATGCGTTTTTTCCTGAATATATTCAGGAAAAAACGCATACGCCCCTTTTGGCCAACCAGGCAAGCCCGAAAGGCAAATCAGCGCTACAAAGAAGTCTCGCTTGCCATCGGTCAAAAGGGCCATGCTGAAAAAAGTGTAAAAACCAGAAATGCAGGACAGGCCATGGAGACATGGGAGCCTTGCTACGCTGATGGGCGGGCTGTAAATTGCCAGCAGCCACTCTGGAGAAGTGTACGGTGTGTCCTGAAACATGTAATAAGCACAGCTTAGAGAGCATAGGGCACTTCCACTCATGGGCGTATAAATCGGGAAACCTAAAAATCAACAAGACACAGGCACCCCAAAGTTTAGGGCTGCTCTGTTTCCAAGAACCTCCACTTCGGTACACCTTCAATATCCCAGGAAAGCGAAAAATGGATAAAGAAGTTGTGGTACTTAGGCACAATGGAATATCACTCAGCCATGAAATCAATGTCATAAGGCTAGTAGCAGCAGGATGAGTGGATTTAGGTACGATGACTCTCAGTGAAATAAGTCACAGAGAAAAAGACACTTATCCTAAGATATCACTTATAGAGGGAATGTCAAAATCGCTACACTTGAACTGAATTACAAAACAGAACAGAGTCACACATTTAGAAAACACACTATGGCTGCTTAACGGGAAAGGTGAGGTGGGGTGATGCATAAAACAAGGGTTTGAAATTAGCTCAGATACCGTTCCACAAGCCAAATATGTAATAGACAAGACCTACTCCCTGCTCAGTGAACTGGACTCAACAGCCCCTATTCACCGCCCAAGAATATATCTGATGAGTAAGAGTCTTAAAACCTATGTATTGATCTCTCTCTGGAAGTGCATCAAGAGGGTGTAAAGCGGCATAAACACAGCAGTGAAAAGCAGCTAAACCCCATTATAAAAATAGATTACTTAAAAAAAACCCCATAAAACAAAGACAGTGAAAGAGAGAGAAATTCTTACAAAATCCGTTCAGGGGCTCTGATGCAACCTGGATTGACCATATCTAGACCCACAGCTGGATGAGACATGAGGCTGGACACTCTTGGGGCTGAGAGGATTGGTGAGCTTGGGTGAGCAAACGCAGACCCTTTAAAGTCCTACTGCGTGGTACCCATGCCGTGGGTCCCAAATCTCCAGGTTCAAGGGCATCTTCCTACATCGAAAACATGCGTGGGAAACCCAGAAGATGGTACACCGTGTGATCGGGAAAGGGTTCTCAAACGCACCTCATTTCTCCTCTCCTTGTGCTCGGGTTCGCCATTCCAGCCGCTCTACTAACAATCTCCCTACTTGGAGAATCTGCACCTTTAACCTCCTGTTTCGGACAGGTCGCAATTTGGCCTGAGGATGAACGGGAAGACGGGGAACCAATGAGAGACTAGCTCTAGGTGTTGGGACAGGCACAGGTCACTCTATTTTCCCATCAGGAAGAAGAATGAACCACAGGCTCAGCCTGCCCCCCGGAACCAGAATACGGCCTGAAGCAATCCTGCGCTTTGGCGGCCAGCTCCCAAAAAAGCGAGTTGACAAATGGAGCTCAAGGGCACTGCAATTCACAAACCTGCAGAGTTATAAATGATAACTCTCGTCCACAAATATATTGAGGGAAGGCAACGAAGAGGATTTGAAAGCAAGGCAGAATTGCAGGAAACAGGTTTCAGGAGGCAGAGTCGACTCGCCTTGAAAGCACATGAAAAGCGGCAAAGCGTTGACAATGATGCCCTTGGCAAAAAAGGGCGTATGCGTTTTTTCCTGAATATATTCAGGAAAAAACGCATACGCCCCTTTTGGCCAACCAGGCAAGCCCGAAAGGCAAATCAGCGCTACAAAGAAGTCTCGCTTGCCATCGGTCAAAAGGGCCATGCTGAAAAAAGTGTAAAAACCAGAAATGCAGGACAGGCCATGGAGACATGGGAGCCTTGCTACGCTGATGGGCGGGCTGTAAATTGCCAGCAGCCACTCTGGAGAAGTGTACGGTGTGTCCTGAAACATGTAATAAGCACAGCTTAGAGAGCATAGGGCACTTCCACTCATGGGCGTATAAATCGGGAAACCTAAAAATCAACAAGACACAGGCACCCCAAAGTTTAGGGCTGCTCTGTTTCCAAGAACCTCCACTTCGGTACACCTTCAATATCCCAGGAAAGCGAAAAATGGATAAAGAAGTTGTGGTACTTAGGCACAATGGAATATCACTCAGCCATGAAATCAATGTCATAAGGCTAGTAGCAGCAGGATGAGTGGATTTAGGTACGATGACTCTCAGTGAAATAAGTCACAGAGAAAAAGACACTTATCCTAAGATATCACTTATAGAGGGAATGTCAAAATCGCTACACTTGAACTGAATTACAAAACAGAACAGAGTCACACATTTAGAAAACACACTATGGCTGCTTAACGGGAAAGGTGAGGTGGGGTGATGCATAAAACAAGGGTTTGAAATTAGCTCAGATACCGTTCCACAAGCCAAATATGTAATAGACAAGACCTACTCCCTGCTCAGTGAACTGGACTCAACAGCCCCTATTCACCGCCCAAGAATATATCTGACGAGTAAGAGTCTTAAAACCTATGTATTGATCTCTCTCTGGAAGTGCATCAAGAGGGTGTAAAGCGGCATAAACACAGCAGTGAAAAGCAGCTAAACCCCATTATAAAAATAGATTACTTAAAAAAAACCCCATAAAACAAAGACAGTGAAAGAGAGAGAAATTCTTACAAAATCCGTTCAGGGGCTCTGATGCAACCTGGATTGACCATATCTAGACCCACAGCTGGATGAGACATGAGGCTGGACACTCTTGGGGCTGAGAGGATTGGTGAGCTTGGGTGAGCAAACGCAGACCCTTTAAAGTCCTACTGCGTGGTACCCATGCCGTGGGTCCCAAATCTCCAGGTTCAAGGGCATCTTCCTACATCGAAAACATGCGTGGGAAACCCAGAAGATGGTACACCGTGTGATCGGGAAAGGGTTCTCAAACGCACCTCATTTCTCCTCTCCTTGTGCTCGGGTTCGCCATTCCAGCCGCTCTACTAACAATCTCCCTACTTGGAGAATCTGCACCTTTAACCTCCTGTTTCGGACAGGTCGCAATTTGGCCTGAGGATGAACGGGAAGACGGGGAACCAATGAGAGACTAGCTCTAGGTGTTGGGACAGGCACAGGTCACTCTATTTTCCCATCAGGAAGAAGAATGAACCACAGGCTCAGCCTGCCCCCCGGAACCAGAATACGGCCTGAAGCAATCCTGCGCTTTGGCGGCCAGCTCCCAAAAAAGCGAGTTGACAAATGGAGCTCAGGGGCACTGCAACTCACAAACCTGCAGAGTTATAAATGATAACTCTCGTCCACAAATATATTGAGGGAAGGCAACGAAGAGGATTTGAAAGCAAGGCAGAATTGCAGGAAACAGGTTTCAGGAGGCAGAGTCGACTCGCCTTGAAAGCACATGAAAAGCGGCAAAGCGTTGACAATGATGCCCTTGGCCAAAAGGGGCGTATGCGTTTTTTCCTGAATATATTCAGGAAAAAACGCATACGCCCCTTTTGGCCAACCAGGCAAGCCCGAAAGGCAAATCAGCGCTACAAAGAAGTCTCGCTTGCCATCGGTCAAAAGGGCCATGCTGAAAAAAGTGTAAAAACCAGAAATGCAGGACAGGCCATGGAGACATGGGAGCCTTGCTACGCTGATGGGCGGGCTGTAAATTGCCAGCAGCCACTCTGGAGAAGTGTACGGTGTGTCCTGAAACATGTAATAAGCACAGCTTAGAGAGCATAGGGCACTTCCACTCATGGGCGTATAAATCGGGAAACCTAAAAATCAACAAGACACAGGCACCCCAAAGTTTAGGGCTGCTCTGTTTCCAAGAACCTCCACTTCGGTACACCTTCAATATCCCAGGAAAGCGAAAAATGGATAAAGAAGTTGTGGTACTTAGGCACAATGGAATATCACTCAGCCATGAAATCAATGTCATAAGGCTAGTAGCAGCAGGATGAGTGGATTTAGGTACGATGACTCTCAGTGAAATAAGTCACAGAGAAAAAGACACTTATCCTAAGATATCACTTATAGAGGGAATGTCAAAATCGCTACACTTGAACTGAATTACAAAACAGAACAGAGTCACACATTTAGAAAACACACTATGGCTGCTTAACGGGAAAGGTGAGGTGGGGTGATGCATAAAACAAGGGTTTGAAATTAGCTCAGATACCGTTCCACAAGCCAAATATGTAATAGACAAGACCTACTCCCTGCTCAGTGAACTGGACTCAACAGCCCCTATTCACCGCCCAAGAATATATCTGACGAGTAAGAGTCTTAAAACCTATGTATTGATCTCTCTCTGGAAGTGCATCAAGAGGGTGTAAAGCGGCATAAACACAGCAGTGAAAAGCAGCTAAACCCCATTATAAAAATAGATTACTTAAAAAAAACCCCATAAAACAAAGACAGTGAAAGAGAGAGAAATTCTTACAAAATCCGTTCAGGGGCTCTGATGCAACCTGGATTGACCATATCTAGACCCACAGCTGGATGAGACATGAGGCTGGACACTCTTGGGGCTGAGAGGATTGGTGAGCTTGGGTGAGCAAACGCAGACCCTTTAAAGTCCTACTGCGTGGTACCCATGCCGTGGGTCCCAAATCTCCAGGTTCAAGGGCATCTTCCTACATCGAAAACATGCGTGGGAAACCCAG